>NW_003852476.1:5645055-5646258 GCF_000181295.1 Otolemur garnettii | reverse complement strand
AAAAAAAAAAAAAAAAAAAAAACCCCAAACTCATGGCTCTGGTGGCTGCTATTTATTTCAAATACTTAGGAACATCCAAGCATTTATAAAACAGTATGTGGTGATGCAGCATAACTTTACCAGACAAGGCATTTCAATGTCATATCTCAACTGACAACCAGAAAAGATACCCAACATTTTAACCTCTGTGTGTGCAGACAAGAAAAAATACAGAAATCTAGGATTTCATTTAGATAAAATTTTTACAGTGGTTTGAGTGCGGTCTATAAAAAGATATAACTTGAGGTAATCAGCAAAAACTGAGAAAATAGCTAAATGAGGGTAAGAGATTCACAGTTCAGTATGTATTTCCATCTCTTATTTATTTCTCCAGATATAACAAAAGAAACTAACCATCACTTTCAAACTAGAAATCTTCACCTTCTTGGAACTCTATGTTACATGTCTGAACAACGTCTGCATAGCAGAAAGTCGCATATTATTTCTTAAGAATGACAAGTCTAGCAGCCTGATCTCTCTCAGTGAAATTTGAGAGCCAGTCAAGCTGGGAACTCACAGCTGATGACATCTTAAAATTAAGTTTTAGTCTAGGCCAAATAGTTACACTAATGCTTTTAAGCAAGCCAACACTAAACTGAAGAGAAACTGTAGGCTACTACTTAAATTAAAAGTGACTATCCTATTACCATTTATCTCCACACAAAAAAATACAACTTATTTTCTTCCAAAATTTGCAAGGGCATTTACACATTTTAAAAGGCTGTATATGATATCAAAATAGACAGGGATGTATTTTGTAAAGCACATTTTTGTATGAACAGTTACATACTCAAAAGAGTACACAAAACTTTAGGCTATAGGTATCTAACTATAGAGTACATGAATGACCCTTTGTGAGTCAAATTATTTAAAATATCTTCCCAGTAACACTATAACTTTATACTAGCTTTATTTTCATTTTAATTCATTTCCAGTTGGCTGAAATTCCTATCACTGACATCAAGATTTTTCCATCCTCTAACTTAAGTATTAAGTTGTGAACAATCCATAAGCCACTGTGAAACAGAAGAACATAACATTTAAAGAAATCCCTTGGTGATCAGTTCTGAATATTCAGCCTCTTTAGTAATGGGAAAAATCACTTAATTCATGTTCTATATAAGCACAGAATTTCATGTACAATAATACATGTTCCAAGAGTAA
>NW_003852476.1:5643679-5644832 GCF_000181295.1 Otolemur garnettii | reverse complement strand
AGTCTCCTGCCTCTGCCTCCCAAGTAGTTGGGACCACCGGCGCCCGCCACAACACCCGGCTATTTTTTGGTTGCAGCCATCATTGTCGTTTGGCGGGCCTGGGCTAGATTGGAACCCGCCTACAATATAGGTCTTCAACAAATGTGTATGGTGTTTTGTGCTAGCTAAATATGACAGAAAATTTCCTTAATGACATAGACTTCTCCTTATGAACAGAAGATCCCTTACTGTGCTCCATGTAAGTCAAAAAACTCAACTTTTCATTTGTCACAGTCCAATAGTCTATCAAATAATCTAAGCATCAGAATGAAAGAAATAAAGTCTATTTTTCCTAAAAAAAGTAAGTTTCAGAAGTGTTGTGTTATTATACAATGGCATCACATCATATACATACCGGTATTTACTTATAGTAATTCATTTATGTGTTCAGCAAAAAGAAAGTGACATTTTTTGAAAGCAGCCCCATGTTACCAGACTCTCTTCTCAGTGACTGTACCTGTACCCCAGAGAGAGTATAAAAGAGAGATGTCACTCTGCTTTTCCTCAGTTGCACTCAGTTCCAAGGTCTCCCTCAGAGGAGCATCTCACTAGACTACATATGACAGTGTCAAAGTTAAGTCTTCCAATTTAATTCCAAAATGAGAGCCAATTACTTCATTTGGTGTTCAGCTGAGGAGATAATGAGTTGTTCCTATGCTGGAGGGGAAAATGGCTATGCTGGACTTAGTGAAAAATCACTTATTGATAGTTTCAAGTCTTAGTCAAGGTAACGTTCCCTGTGACATCTGCCTTATACAGCTTTAGAATACAAATCCCACCTAAGATGCAACCCCACTATACCTATCACTTACAGAAACAAATATATAAACAAAATATTTTTATAAAGAACTACCTCCTCAGCTCGGCACCTGTGGCTCAAATGGCTAAGGCGCCAGCCACATACACCCAAGGTGGCAGGTTCGAATCCAGCCTGGGCCCGCCAAACAACAATGATGGCTGCAACCAAAAAATAGCCAGGCGTTGTAGCAGGCACCTGTGGTCCTAGCTACTTGGGAGGCTGAGACAGGAGACTCGCTTGAGCCCAGAAGTTGGAGGTTGCTGTGAGCTGAAATGCCATGGCACTCTACCCAGGAGGACAGCTTGAGGCTCCTGT
>NW_003852476.1:5639246-5643066 GCF_000181295.1 Otolemur garnettii | reverse complement strand
CCAGCCCTGTGCACCAGGAATGGCAGGTTCAAGCCCAGCTCAGGGCTGCTAAACAAAAAACAAAACAAAATCCCTAATGTATGTACAAGTTTTGGCAATGTGCTTTTTGTTTCTGTTTTTTGTGATGCAGTCTCACTATATTGCTCAGGCTTATCTTGAACTTCTGGCTCAAGTTATCCTTTTGCCTCAACCTCCAAAAAGGGTATTGTATTAGTTATCTGTTGCCACACAACAAAACACCCCCAAACTTGGCAGCTTAAAACAATAAACCATTAACTCACAAAACGTTTGTGAGTGTCAGGAATCCAGGAGACAGCAGCTTATTTGCCAAGATGTCAACAGAAAGCACAGTCATCTGAAGACAAGACTGGGTCTGGAGAATCCACTTCTAAGATGGCTCAACATGTGGCTGTGGGCAAGAGGCCTCAGTTCTTCACCACATAGGCCTTCATAATGCTGCTGACAATACAGAAACTGAGAGCAAGTTGCCAAAGAAGAAAGTAACCAAAGAGAAAGCCACAGAGCATTTTTTAAAGACCCAGCCTTGAAAATGAAAAACCATCACTTCTGCCATATGTTACTGATCATACAAGCAACCTTAATACATTATGGGGCAAATTACACAAGTGTATAAACACTAGGACAAAGGGATCATCAAGAATTGGATTTGGCCTATACCAGTGATGAACATAAACATAACTGGTTGATGTGGTTTTTTTTATATACGCACAAATTCTTTAATACTGCTCTCATCAAAAGGTGAAAGCTAATTCTCTTCCCTGTGAATGTCAGCTATATTTAGGACTCAAACTAACAGAACATGACAGAAGTGATGGTGTCTGACTTCCAAAGCTAGTTCATAACAGACATTGTAGCTTCTGTTTATCTCCCTAGAATCACTCACTGTAGGAAAAGAAAGCCACCATGCTGTAAGTAAGGACATTAAAGAAACCTTTAGGAGAGATCCATATGACAAAGAACTAAGGCCTCCAGTCAACAAACAGTAAAGAACAGAGAACTCCTCACATAAAACACATGAGTGAGGTTGGAAGTAGTTGGCCCTCAGTATACACCATATCCTGCCAATACTGTGCATTTCTGATCTGCATTAGGTAAAAGTGGAACCGCATAGTTCAAGCCCATGTTGTTCAAGGATCACCTATATATCCTCCAGCCCCAGTCAAGTCTTAAAATGACTACAGCCCCAGCCAAATCCTGACTGCAATCTCATGAGACAGCCTAAACCACTAGCTAAGCTATTCCCAAATTCCTAACCCACAAGAACTGTGAGATAATGAATGTGTGTTGTTTTAAGCCACTTAGTTATAGAATAATCTGTTAGATGGCGATAAATAACTAGCGCAATAGTGGAGTAAGATAATTTCTGGCAAAATAAGTTACCAAGAATGAAAACCGTATTATCCAAAGTGGTTTTTTAATCTCCAAAGCTTTCTTTTCATGGCAACAGGTGCCATCTAAGAAGTTAGCCATAGCAGGTGGGCATGCTATAATGCCAGGGACTCTGGAGGCTGAGGCGGGAGGATCATTTAAGACCAGGAATTGAAGACCAGCCTGGGCAACACAGCAAGACCTCATCTCTTAAAAAAATAATTTTTTTTTTTTTAATTAGCTGGGTATGGGGTTCCATGCTATAGTCCCTGCTACTCTAGAGGCTGAGGCAGGAGGCTCAATTGAGCCCCAACATTTAATGCTGCAATGAATTAAGATTGAGCCACTGCACTCTAGCCTGGGCAACAGAGCAAAACTCCATCTCTAAAAAACAAAACAAATAATAAAATTAAGTAAGGCTGGGCACAACTCCCACTTATAATCCTAGCACACTGGGAGGCCAGGGAAGGAGGACCGTTTGAGCTCAGGAGTTCCAGACTAGACTGAGCAAGAGCAAGACCCTATCTCTACTAAAAATAAAAAAATTAGCCAGACATTGTGATGAGCTCCCATAGTCCCAGCTACTGGGGATACTGAAGCAAAAGGATCATTTGAACCCAGGAGTTTAGGTTGTAGTGAGCCAGGTTGATGGCTCAGTACTGTACTCTGGGGTAACAGAGTAAGACTCTTGTCTCAAAAAACTAAAATAAATGAAATAAAATAAAAGTCAGCCATAAGCAATTCAAAAGTAAACTGAATATGTTTTATAGTACATATGACAAAGTACTAATTTCCTTAATGTCAAAATATTGTTACAAATCAATAATATAAAGACAAGCAACCCTATAGAAAAAATAAGTAAGGAAAATGAACAGTGCATGTATAGAAAAGAAATATACATAATAAATGCACTAAAAATATTTAAACAGGTCAGTCACAGTGGTTCATGCCTATAATTCCAGCACTTTGGGAGGCCAAGGCAGGAGTATCCCTTGAGGATAGGAGTTCGAAACCATCCTGAGCAAAGCGAGACCTGTCTCTACAAAAAACTACAAAAAATTAGCTAGGCATTGTGGCAAGGGCCTATAGTCTCAGCTGCTCAGGAGGCAGAGGCAGGAGGATCACTTGAACCCAGGAGTTTGAGGTTATGTGAGCTAGGCTGATACCACAGCACTCTAGTGAGGGCAACAGAATAAAACCCTGTCTCAATAAATAAATAAAAATTATATTCTTGGGCAACACCTGTGGCTCAAAAAGGTAGGGCGCCGGCCCCATATGCCGGAGGTGGCGGGTTCAAACCCAGCCCCAGGCAAAAAAAAAAAATTGTATTCTTATGATACTAGCAGCAAATAAGAGAAAGTGAACTTTAAAAAAAATACCATTTATAATAAAACCAAAAACTTTAAATTACTTAAGAATAAATCTGATCAAAAACATCCACAACCTCTACATTGAAAACAACGAAATATTGCTGAGCACAATTAAGCAATTCATAAAATAAAAAACAAAGTTAAAGGACTTCTACTGCCTTACTTCAAGACTTACCACATAGGTACATTAATCAAAATAGTTTGTACAAAACAGAACAGTGGATTCAGAAACAGGACCTACATTTACTTGGTCAACTGATTTCTGACAAAAATACAAAGGCAATCCAATGGAAAAAGGAAAGTTGTTTTCAATAAACGGTGCTGGATTGAATAGATATTCTTATAGGAGAAAAAAATTGACTCCAACCTGACACTGTACATAAAAATTAACTCAATATATACCACAGTCCTAAATGTAAAAATCTAAAACTAAAGCTTTAAATGTGGGCCTGTAGCTCAGTGGATAAGGTGGCGGCCTCATACAGCAAGGCCTCATACAGCAAGTCGAACCCAGCCTGGGCCAACTAAAACAACAATGACAACTGCAACAAAAAAAACTAGCCAGGCATGTGGCAAGTGCCTGTAGTACCAGCTACTTGGGAGGCTGAAACAAGAGAATTGCTTAAGCCCAAGAATTTGAGGTTGCTGTGAGCTATAATGCCACCGCACTCTACCTAGGGCGACAGCATGCTACTCTGAAAAAAAAAAAAAAAAAAAAAACTCAAATACATTTTCAACCATGGACACTTGTTTTCTGAAATAACCATTCTGTAAATAAGAAATCTTTTGTAAGTTCGGCAGTACTATGCATTTTCCTTAGGGTTGGGGAAAAGGAGTCACCTTTTCTTTCTCTTCCAATTAATTCTTTCTTTCCCTAATATATTTGGGGTTAGTTTAGAGCACATTTCATACTTTAAGGCAAAAATTTTTTTTGAGACCACCTTTGATTTATTGACATAAAGTAAAGTTTTATAGACATGAAACACTGAGTCACTCAGTAATCTGGTCTGGATAAAGGTAGAAAGCCACTAATTTTTCCCTGCACCACCATCACCACCGTA
>NW_003852476.1:5637870-5639226 GCF_000181295.1 Otolemur garnettii | reverse complement strand
AAAAAAAAAAAAAAAAGTTAAACATATGCCTACAATACAACCCAACCATTCCAATCATTTACTCACAACAAACAAAAACATACATCTACATAAAGACTTTTACAGTAAACTTCACAGCAGCTCTTACATAATAGCTAACCACTGGAAACAAGCCAAATGTCCATTAACTGGTAAACAGAAAAACTGTGGTATATCTATACAGTGAAACATTACTTAGCAACAAAGAGGAATAAACTGTTGATACACACAACTAGATGAATCACAAATAATTCAGCTGAGTGAAAGAAGCCAAGCAAAGGATTACATACTACATGACTCTACATAAAACTATAGCAAAAGCAAACCAATTACTGATGAGAAAAAGCAAATCAGCTGTTATCTAGGGATGGGGGTGGGAGGAAGAATGAATTGCAAAAAGATACAAGGAAATTACTGGAAATGACAGAAATATTTACCTATTGTGATGGTTTCATGAGTGTGTAAATATATCAAAACAGATTAAATTTAAACTTAAAGTGTATATACTTTAAATATGTGCAGTTTACTAACTTCAATTATACCTTAATAAAGTTGAAAAAAAGTCAGTAATACACACCCTACTTTTAGAAAATGATCTTATAGATATATGTAGTACTCAACATATATACAAAAATATGCATACATACTAGAAAACTATTAACAAACACCTGGAAGCAACCAAAATTTCCTTTAACATATAACAGCTTAAATAATTAAGGTATTTTCAAAAGATAGAATACTCTGCAGTCATAAAAAATGATGTGGATATCTATGTTCTAACATGAGAAATTATACAAGATACACTGTTACATGAGTAAGCTAAACTGCAGATAAATTCACACAGCACAATCCCATTTGCCTTTAACCAAAAAAAAAAGAAATTGCATATACACAGAAATTGCTATCTGTGATTACATCTGCTTGACCAGTACTCTCAATGCACTTAAAATTCTCTATTTGTACAAAAAATTTATAATATTTGACAAAGAAACATTACATAGCACTTAAGATTAACACTACTACTATTAATAATAATCATAGCATGTGTCCTAAATATAAGCTGCTATGCTGCCAGGCACAACCTTGTATAAGCTGCCATTTATTTCATCTTCAAAACAAGCCTGTAAAGTAGGTAGTATTTTTATCACTATTTAAGAGATTTAGGAATCTGGCTCAGTGCCCATAGTTAAGTGGTTACAGCGTCAGTCACATATACCAGGGCTGGCAAGTTCAAGCCTGGCCTGGGCCTGCTAAACAACAATGACAACTACAATAAAAAATAATAATAACCAGGCATTGTGGTGGGCACTTGTAGTCCCAGCTACTTGGGAGGATGAC
>NW_003852476.1:5634568-5636223 GCF_000181295.1 Otolemur garnettii | reverse complement strand
TATGTTAAAAATAACTGCTTTTAAGATACCAATTAGGTATTCATTTAATTAGCATTAAACATCAGCACTTTTAGAAAATAAATATTTACCTCAACAAATTCCTAACTCATAAAAACATCACACATTATATACAATTTCTTTCTAATTGCTCATTTAAGTACACATACATAAGAATCAGAAGACTGAAATTAAAATAACTCCTCTGTAAAAGTATTATATACAATTTTTTCTTTTGTCAAAATGTATTCTAATATTATCCTCTGCTAGCTTTTCAAGAAAACAAAATAAACATCTTAACAAAACTATATTAAAACTAAAAATAAAATGCAAATGTTAAATGTTGTATTTCTCATGCAAAGTAGTATGAAAATAGACCTTAAATGGTCCTGATATCATATATGTGCCAATAGACCTCAAAAATACAGTATCTGTCATGTGACACCTCACCAATCCTACTACTTTTTAAAGCTTCTGCCCCTCAATATCTTCTATTATAAACTCACTCTAAATCAATAGCAAAAATTAAGGTCAAAAAAAACTAATTTTGGTAACATTATCTGAAATAATATCAAAATATGATGCTTTGTTTAAAAAAAATTGGTTATAGCCAAAAAGTAAACACTGTAGATTTATACTTAATGTTGGTAGATTTAAGATATTTATATTTTAATGAGATGAACTGTTTCTAAGTAAATCAGAGTTAATGTTAGATGCAGTTTGCTTCAGTTACCTGAAACTAGAATAGCAGGCTCATTAAATATATATAAATCAGTGATGCAGAGGCACTGCACCATATTGATGGAGCTCTCATTAATTTTCAATGATATAGCCACTTTCCTATTTGTGTTCTAAAAAAGAAATCGAGTGAAGTATATAATCATTTGTCTTCATCTCAAAATTGTTTTTTGCATATTCCAACTTAGTAAATGAAAGGAAACCTAAAACTTCAAAACATTTCTAATGAAGTCTGTTAAATTTTGTATTTTCTTGTCTTTTTGTAAAGAATATATATGTACATGCATATAATGTATATTTCTTGATATATAATATAAAAAAATCAAAAGTAAAAATACTACAAAATAAGTCATTTTATTGCATAAACAATACAATTCATTTAGGCTTCCTAACTGGCATCTGATTATATCTCAAAAACTATGTATTATGACACAGTTTATACTGCATCAATCAAAAACACACACATGTCAAAATACAGGATTGGCAAAAAAAAAAAATCATTATAGAATGTTTAAAGTTGTTTTTTATTTTAAGTTAACATGCCAAAACTACAGTATAAAGAGAAAAGTGTTCTAAGTAGATCAAACTAATAATCAAATTGATGCTATACTACTTTCATTTTATTCATAAAATGGGCTTGAATTTAATCCAGTTATATTACATTAATAAGAATTTTATTTAGCATACATATGACCAAAATTTAACTAAATAATTTCTAATTTGGATTTATACAAAAGAAGAGATAGGAGATAGCCAGTTGGGCTATGCAACCATGTACCCCTTTGGGGGCTTCAGTTTCCCTACCTATTAAAAAAGAAGAGTAGACACGGAATATAGCTAGAAAGATGCTTACTAAGCTCCTTCAAATTTGAAATTAGTGAGTCTGCAAACTTCTTATCAATCATTTTAATAAAAAAAAA
>NW_003852476.1:5631401-5634192 GCF_000181295.1 Otolemur garnettii | reverse complement strand
AAAGAAAACCAAGATGGAAACTTTAGAACAAAAAGTACAATAACAGATGAAAAGTCTACTGAATAGGTTTAACAGAAAATTGGAAATGGCATGAGTGAATCTGAAGACAGATCAACAGAAGGTATATAATCTAAAAAATAGGGAGAAAAAATATGAGTAAAGTTAACTTCTCAAAACAATGAAAGGATATCTTTCAAGTGATGAAAGAAACATGAACTCATAATTCTATACTCAGCAAAAATCTCCTTCAAACAATGAAGTAAAATAAAAACACTTTTGAATAAACAAAATCTAAGTGAATTCTTCACCAACAGACCTATACTATTAAAAATGCCAAGGAACGTTCTTCAGGCAGACAGAAAGAAATCAATATAGGCAGTCCCCAAGTTACAAACATCTGACTGACATACAACTCACACTTAGGAAGAAAGACTATTACAGGTAATAAGTAAATGTACCTGTTCCAAGGTACATACAAATTCAATGTGAGAACAAACCTACAGAACCTATCTCATTCGTAACCCAGGTATGGCCTATACAACTATAAAATCAAAGGAAAGAAGGAAGACACCACCAAAGATGATAAATAAGTGTAAAAGACTAGACTATATTTACCACATCATATCCACTAGAATGGTTATAATCAAAGATTATTATAACAAGTGTTATCAACTACGTAAAGAAAATTGAACCTTCATTCAGTGCTGAAAGGAATGTAAAATGATTAGCCAGGTGTTGTGGCGGGCACCTATAGTCCCAGCTACTTGGGAGGCTGAGGCAAGAAAATCACTTAAGCCCAAGAGTTTGAGGTTGCTATGAGCTGTGACACCACGGCACTCTACCAAGGATGACATGATAAGATTCTGTCTCGAAAAAAAAAAAAAAAGTAAAATGGTACAGCCACTTTGGAAAATAGTCTCATAGTTCCTCAAATACTTAAATAGAATTACTATATGATCCAATAATCCTACTCTTAAGCAGATAATCCAAAAGAAATAAAAACATTTGTCCATACAAAACCTTGTACACTAATGTTAACAGGAGCATTATTCACAATAGTCAAAAAGTAGAAATGTTCCTTAACTGATGGATGATAAAATGTGGTATATCCATATAACAAAATAGTAATCAGCAAGAAAAAGAAAAGGCCAGGTGCAAAAGGCCAGGAGTTGAGGACCATCCTGAGCAATGTGGTGAGACTCCGTCTCTACAAAAAAAAAAAAAAAAAATAGCCAGGCATGGTGGCACACACACCTGTAGTCCCAGCTATATGGAGGCTGAAGCTAGAGCAAAGAATCTGATGTTGCAGTGAGCTGTGATAATGCCTCTGCACTTTAGTCTGGGCTGCAGAGGGAGACACTGGTTTCAAAAAAGAAAAATCTACATTCCTTAAAGACAACTAAATGTTTAAAATGAAAATAACAACATTGATCAAATTACCCAGAGAAACCACTAAAATAATAAGAATAATAACAATAAAGAGCTATTTGCTAATAGGCCAATACTTAAATATATCAAGTTAATTCAAAATACAGCAGGAAAGAGCAAAAGAAGAACAAAAAACAAAAGAGATAAGTAGACCTAAATGCACCACTATCAATAATTAGATATAAATGGATGAACACATCAATTAAAAGGCAGAGATTAACAGACTAGCTAAATGGCAAGACCCATCTATGTGCAGTCTACCAGAGGTAAGACACGCATCGGCTGAAAGTAGAAGGATGGAAAAAGATACACTACCGAATAGTAGGCATAAGAAAGCTGATAGTTCCATTAATATTAGACAGAAACTTCAAGACAAAGAGTATCACGTTAGGCAAAGACGTTGTGAAGTCCTTTCACAATAAAAAGAGAAATTAATCAAGGCACAACAATCCTAAATATGTATGTAACAAGAGAGCACCAAAATAAATGAAGACAAAAAAACTAAAGAAAGAAATTGACAAATCCACATTCATAGGAGTAATTTATGAGAAGATAAAACAAATTATTAACATTACAGATACAGAAGATCAGAATAACACTATCAACAAAGTTGACTTAATTGACATTTATAAGATACTGTATCCAACAGCACAGACTACACATTCTTTTCAAATATACAAAGACAGGCTATATGCTGGACCATAAATAAGTTTTCAGAAAATTTCAAAAAAGAGTGAAATTTTATAGAATATGTTCTCTTGCTACAATAGCATAAAATTAGAAATTAATAACAATATATGTAGTAAGTCTCCTTTTCTAAATCTCCCACCTAAAATGAGTATCTTTTCCTAATTTTTCTACCCAGAAGAGGTGCTGTGTCCCAATTTGAACAAGATATCAAGTAAGACCACTGTATTAGTTAAAAGGAATGAGTTAATACCACTTATTGTTTTACAACAAATAAACGTTGTTTTACAACAAACTAATCTTATAAAACTCCTAAACATAACTAACAATTTACAGGCAACATAGAGGACAGAGGAACATATGTAACAATATCACAGAGATGCAATAAGCAAATTTCAGATCCTTCAAGACAACTCTTCAGAATAAACTATCTAGTAAGAACACTAAATGATGGCTCAGCGCCTGTGGCTCAAGCAGCTAAGGTGCCAGTCACATACACCTAAGTTGGTGGGTTGGAATCCAGCCCCCGCCCACCAAACAACATGAGGGCTGCAACCAAAAAATAGCCAGATGTTGTGGTGGGTGCCTGTAGTCCCAGCTACCTGGGAGGCAGAGGCAGGAGAATCACTTGAGCCCAGGAGTTAGAGGTTGCAGTGAGCCGTGAAACCACAGCACT
>NW_003852476.1:5628816-5630918 GCF_000181295.1 Otolemur garnettii | reverse complement strand
AAAAAAAAAAAGATATGGTAAAATTGGATACATGTAAAGTTTTCACAGATTTTGCCCAGTTGGGATAGAAATTAAATTATTAAAGACTGTGATTAAATGAGAATTAGATATAACTGATTTCCATCTAATTCAATATGCCTCCAGAATTCTATGGAAGGTTCATTTATTAAAACAGGCATCCTATTATCCATTATGATAATGCTTCTGCACTTTAGTCTGGGCTAGTCTAAAAATTTATCCCTTTTTGTAACTGAAACAAAGTTCATCCTTGAATTGAAAAAGAAAAAAAGAACACGTAAAATTCAATCTTCTAAGTGCAGGCAATCAATTCAGTTGTTACTGAATTGTACTGAATATAAAGGAAATATGCCCCTTCATTGCTAGGTAGCAACTAAGGGAGGAGGTATTTTCACAATGTTTCATCTCTTTACTTTCCTTTCTGATCCACGTTTTTCCCCATAAATAGTATTCCTAATCTTCCATAATCCTATACTTCCAATCTTTTATGAACCACTACTCCTAAAGCACTGTATCTCTTGTCTCCTGAATTTTCTTTGCTACTTGAGAACAGGAACAAAAAATAAATTACTAAAATTCCTACCTCATGGTATTCACAGTCTTGTGTGTAAATACCCTCCCATACTGTGACATACACTAGAAGTGATGGTATGTCATTTCTGTCATTAAGTTTTCAGAAGCTCTGCAGTTTCCAGTTCATTCCCTCCCTCTTTTTCTCTCTCCTCCCTTCCTCTTTCTCTCCCCTTCCTACCCTCCCACCATAATGTCACTAATTTAGGGGGGAAGCTATGTCTTAAGTAGCCCTATGGAGGAGTCCATAGGGAGGTACTAAAGCCTCTTACCCTGAGTGACCTCGCAAACAGGTATGGACCAGGCAAGTCTAGCCTACAAGCAATCCTAGCCAACAACAGTTTGACTGCAACTTCATGAGAATCTGAGCCAGAATCATTCAGCCAAGCTACTCCCAGATTCCTAACCTTCAGAAACTGTATAATAAATGTTTGTGGTTTAAGGCTACTAATTTTGGAGTTTATTCATTACACAGCAATAGATAACTAATACAAATAGTAATGCTAAATACCAATTACCTGCTGTTTCTACAAACAATTCAATACACTGCCCGATCAAAATAGTTTCTCATTAAGATCCATAATTTTATCTATCAGAATGCAAGGCTTAAAAACTTAATAAGAGCCAATATCACAAAGATGTGCAGCAATAGGAATCGCCTTATGGTTGTTGGGAACATATTGGATACAATCTTTTTCTTTTTGAGATGGGGTCTTACTATGTTACATAGGCTGTTCTCCAACTCCTGGACTTAAGCAGTATCCTACTTAAGCTTCCCAAGTAGCTGGGATTACAGGCACCTACCACTTTGCCCAGATTAACACAATCATTTTTGAAAACAACTGAGCAATGCTTATGAAATTTAAAAGCCACAAACTCCAACCCCACAATTCCACTACTAGACATTTAACCTATGATTTACCTGCTATATCCCATGATATACTTGCATAAGTGCTCAAATATATATATATACATATGTATGGACATTTAGTCCAATGAAAACTGGAAATTTAAATATTAATCAAAAAATTGACTAAATCAAGTAAATTGTAATTGAATAAGGCATGACTATCCAAATATTAAAAATAAAGAGGAAGACATATACATACTGATTTTGAAACTATATCTAAGATATACATAAGGAAAAACCAAATATATATATATGATCCTGTTTATGCTGGGAGAAGAAAAGGTTTTCTACCTAAACACATCTACATGTTTGTGTACCCATGGAAAATACCTGAAGAGATATACAAACAATCTCTGGGAAAGTGAAAAGTTGACATTTCATGTAATATTTTATGTAAGTGAAATGCTTATATTTCATGTTATTTCATATTGCTTTCACTATTTATATAATTTTAATTATTTTAATAAATTACCCCCCAAATCAGCCAATTTTCTCCTATATTCATTGATACACAGTAAAGTACTTGTTTTAGGGATGCTGACTTGAGAACATGCAATCTAGTTCAACTAAGAAAATTACAATAGAGTCATCATAATTAAAGCTA
>NW_003852476.1:5627441-5628714 GCF_000181295.1 Otolemur garnettii | reverse complement strand
AAATAATGATAGTCAATATACATACATGGAATGTGACAGAAATTCTACTAAATAACTCTAAATATTTTACATATTTTATTTAATCATCAAAGACTATGATATAGGCAGCACTATTTTCTGTATTATACAGGTAAGAATCTCTAACAAAGAATTAGTCATTTGCCCAAAGCCATAGAACCTGTAAGGGTAAAGAATTTGACATCAGATAAGCTTGATTCACTTTGTTCACATTTCAAGTCAAAAAAGGACTGTACAGCAGGATCTGTATCTACCAAGTAAGCAGGTTAATCAACATGAATGCAACATCAGAACAAATTGCACAATTCTTAAGTCTTTTTTTTTTGAGACAGAGGCTCAAGGTGTCCCCCTGGGTAGAGTGCTATGGCTTCACTGCTCACAGCAACCTCCAACTCCTGGGCTCAAGCGAGTCTCCTGCCTCCGCCTCCCAAGTAGCTGGGACCACAGGCACCCGCCACAACACCTGGCTATTTTTTGGTTGCAGCCATTATTGTTGTTTGGCGAGTCCAGGCTGGATTCGAACCTGCCACCTTAGGTGTATGTGGCTGGCGCCTTAGCTGCTTAAGCCACAGGCACCAAGCCAATTCTTAAGTCTTAATCCTTAACTAAAAGGACCAAGAATACAACAAATGCAATTCTCAATTCATATTTTACAACTGTCTAACAAAAATGCTATTTCTATTACTGAAATCTTATTATCTTCTCTGATTAATTGCTGCTAGGCCAGAACATTATATTCCACATCCTCCCAGTAAATTGCATTTAGTATCTTTCCAGAAACCAAACTCTATTTCCTTTAGCACCAACTGTAACAAACCTAATACAGGAAAATGGATAGAAATTGAACAATCTCTAAAAACCTAACAGCCTCCCTACAATGTCTGTCTTGCTTCCTTTTTCATGTATTCTATTGATTATTTTTACCTGATTTCTAATCTTAAACCATTCATTTACAGGTCTCCCAAAATTCCTTTGCTGAATAAAGTAAAAGAAAATAAAGATTAGAAAAAGAGACCAATTAAGTAAGTTGAAGAGACCAATTAACCCATTATAATTACTGTAGCTAATCATACAATTATGCTTACCTAAAGATCTTTTTCACCAGTGAAATTAATACAATGGGGGGGGAGCGTTGAGACAAAGTTTCACATTGTCACCCTCTGTAGAGTGCTGTCCCATCACAGCTCACAGCAACCTCAAACTCTTGAGATCAAGTGATCCTCTTGCCTCAGCCTCCGGAGTACCTGAGACTACA
>NW_003852476.1:5618278-5627255 GCF_000181295.1 Otolemur garnettii | reverse complement strand
TTTTTTTTTTTTTAAATCTCTAAACTACAGGAATGTGCTCACCATTATAAGGCACCTTTCATCCTAAAGTGCTTTACAGACCATCTTTACTAAACAACATCTGACTATAAAAATCTGACCACTTTCTACACTTTTTCTTCAAAATATACAAATTTAATCTCTTTCTATCCACCCACAAAAAGTGCACTCTATTAAGACTTCTTAGGTTCCAATTCTAGCAAGGCCTACTTAATAACCCTGAGCAGTCTAGGTTTTCTTCCCTATTAAAAAAAAAAAATGATACCAGTAATGAATTCGTGGGGCTCTTACAGAAATGAAGTGAAATAATTCACGGTAAGGCGCTTAGAAAAAGGCCTTGTACACAATGTGCACTCAAAAAAATGCCAGCTATTATTATATTTCCAAAATAATTGCCAAGAGTCTGAGTTTTCCTCATTTAAGTGATAAGAATCTAACACGACTCCATCTGGATAATTGGGCATACACGCGAGGTTTTCAAAATAGCTCATACCATATGAACTAATTCCTCAATCTATTCCACTCATACCATAAATAGCAGTTTACTGTCATAGTAATTTTTAAGTTTTCACAGCACTTTCGCTCTTTTTCAATAAAAGCATTACCTATGAAATTTATAGAAACACTCCAATCTCTTGCTTTTAACCAGCAATATTTTTGGATTCCAGTTAACAACACAACGCCTGGAAATACAATCGGTATTTTCATTGGCTGTGGTGGGGAACCCGACAAACTGCGGGGTACCTCACTGGGAGCCCACAGTTTCAAGAGGGCCAGAGCCTCTCGGGGCTAGCGGCTCCTCTCCGTTTAAAGTCACGACGCTTCCTTTTCACATTTTCCTCCCAATGTTGACTAACGACGACCTCCCCTCCTCCCGGCCTCGGCCCAGAATCTCCAGACTCTCTCCTCCCGGCCTGAGCGTCTCTCCCCCGAGAATACCCTGCTGCCCGACTCACAGAGTGTGTCCGCACACGTTCACCATCAGCTTCAAAGACGGGTTCCGGTATTTGGTGGTCTTACACCTGGGGCAGCCTTGATCGTCCATGGCGCCTTCTCTACTGCCAACTCTGCCAGGATACCTGCTTCAGCCACAGCTACTTACTGCAAGCCTCCTCAGGCCAGACGCCAAGCGGACCTCCACCAACGGGCTCTCAGCAGGGACGGTCCTTCGCGAAAGAGCACCGGCTGGGAGCGAGGCACTGCAGCACAAACGTTCCGGCAGCGCGTTCTCGGGTCCGGCCGCGGGGGGCTAGAGAAGGCAGGGAGCGGGGACTCCTTTTAAAACAGCAAATTACCTCTACGCACATAGTTGCATTTTTCAAAGTACCATGTCGCCGTAAATAAATTCCATATCTAGAAACATGCCCATGATTTCAAAGGTTTATTGCCGGTGTACATGTTCAAAGTATTCAGACTAGTATTTTATTCTGGACAATTTGATAGCCTGTACTTTACAATTCTTTATACTTGCATAGTCACATAAGCTCAGGAAATAAGACGCAATTGCAGATATAAAGTTGGTAAAAGTTACCTACACCCTCCCCTCTTCCCGCATCAGAGACAACATTTACAGTATCTCCACCCAAATACTTAGGGAAAAAGTAGTATCAAAAATACATGCATGGCTCCGTGCCTGTAGCTCAGCTGTAGCTCATCGGCCACATATACCAGTGCTGGCAGGTTCGCACTCGGCCTGGGCTTGCCAAACAATGACAACTCCAAAAAAAATAGCCGGGTATTGTGGTGGGCGCCTGTAGTCCCAGCTACTTAGGAGGCTGAGGCAAGAGAATCGCTTAA
The DNA here is from genome assembly GCF_000181295.1 of Otolemur garnettii. Lineage (NCBI taxonomy): Eukaryota > Metazoa > Chordata > Mammalia > Primates > Galagidae > Otolemur > Otolemur garnettii. The sequence goes on along the minus strand of NW_003852476.1, from coordinate 5,625,440 downwards.
GCCCAAGAGTTCAAGGTTGCTGTGAGCTGTGATGCCACCGCACTCTATGGAGGGCGACAAAGTGAGACTCTGTCTCTAAAAAAAAGAAATAAGAAAAAAATACATGCACAAGGCGGAGAGGTGGCTCACACCTGTAATCCTAGCACTCTGGGAGGCTGAGGCGGGTGGATTGAGATCACGAGTTTCAAAACAGCCTGAGCAAAAAGCGAGACCCATCTCTACTAAAAATAGAAAAACTGAGGCAAGAGGATCACTTGAGCCCAAGAGTTGATGGTTGCTGTGAGCTATGACGCCACAGCTCTCTACCCTGGGCAACAGCTTGAGACTTTGTCTCAAAAAATAAAAATAAAAATAAAAAAAGAATACATGCACAGACTGGGCAAGACTGCTGTAATCCTAGCACTTTGGGAGGCCAAGGTGAGTGGATTGCCCGAGCTCACAAATTCGAGACCAGTCTGAGCAAGAGAGAGACCCCTATCTCTAAAAGTAGCCAGGCATTGTGGCCAGAGCCTGTAGTTCCAGCTACTCGAGAGGCTGAGGCAAGAGCATCACTTGAGCCCAAGAGTTTGAGGTTGCTGTGAGCTATAATGTCACAGCACCCTACTGAGGGCAACAAAGTGAGACTGTCTCAAAAAAAAAAATAGAAAAATTAGCTGGGTGTAATGGCCAGACGCCTGTAGCCTCAGCTACTAGAGACACTGAGGCAGGAGGATCCCTTAAGCCCAGGAGTTCAAGGTTGCTAGGAGCTAGGCTGAGAGGCCATGGCACTTTAGACCAGGGGACAGAGCAAGACTCTGTCTTTAAAAAAAAAAAAAAATACACAATTTTATTACAACAATTCTAAGATCTGAGAGCCTGGATCTCTGGAAATTGTAAGCCATGATCACTACATCTATTAAGAAGGCAAATTGAAGTCCTAACAGCTCTATTAGATCATAAACTCCACCTATAACCCCACTCAGATGGAGAGCTCATGCCACACAGGCACTTGGCCCTGGCAGTACCTTCAGGAAATAGCACCACCGCGAAGGACACGTCTTATTCATCTCCAGAATAAAGATATGTTTGATACTTAATGAATAAGAAGAGTAAATGAAGAATTAATGAATGACCATCAAATAGTGTAATGTGAAAACTTTTAATGCCAAGCATTTTCTTGTAATCACCTTCATCTGGAACAATTTCCATATGAAGAAGTGAGCATGCAGCCAGGGTTGTTCAGATTAACACAGACAGTGAATACTAGCTGAGTGCACACACAGTAATCTTAACTTTTTTTTTTTGAAATAGAGTCTCACTACATCACCCTCGGTAGAGTGCCATAGCATCACAGCTCACAGCAACCTCAAACTCTTGGGCCTAAGCGATTCTTTTGCCTCAGCCTCCCAAGTAGCTGGGTCTACAGGCTCCCACCATAACGCCCAGCTATTTTTGTTGTTGTTGTTGTTGTTGTCATTGTTGTTTAGCAGGTCCAGTGTATGTGGCTGGCACCCTAACCCCTGAGCTATGGGCACCAAGCCAGTAATTTTAACTCTTCATGGCATTTTCACTCTTCTCAATAAAAACAAAAAGGAAAATTCCACCTTCCACTTTTTAAAATGGTCAACCCAGTAGGCAACCCATAGCTGGGAACCACAGTTGGGATTTCCATGGGTTATGGAGAAGAACCTGCCAAACAGCCGGATACCATATCCAGGAACCAGCAGACCAAAGCAAGCTATGGCAACGCAGGGTTCTGTATTAATATAGAGACATCAGGGATTAACCTAATAAATAAACTATATCATCTCCCTGATCATAACACTGTTCATTAGCAGGACTTAACCAAATGTAAGTTTACTAAAATAGGCAATGCTAAGTGCTAGCTGACCTGGAGCCTTATTATGCTGCTGTTATCTTATTGAGAAACCTTATCCAAAACATAGGATAGTAAAACTCTCCAAGAGTAAAGGCCATGGATCTTCATTCATAGTAAAACTCTCCAAGAGTAAAGGCAACACGGATCTTTATACTTTAATAGATCAGGAAACTTCTATGAAAAAAAGAATACCATCCATTAGCAAATAAAAATTTTAACCCATACTACATTGACCAGTCATCCATTTGTTTGGCATTATGGTTTATTACCACCAGGACAGTTTTAATTATGTCTTTGTTTATGTTGTTGTTGTTTTATTGAGACAGAGTCTCACTCTGTCACCCTCCATAGAGCACTGTGGCATCACAGTTCACAGCAACCTCAAAATCTTGGACTCAAGCAATTCTCTTGCCTCAGCCTCCCAAGTAGCTGGGACTATAAGCGCCCACTGCCACACCTGGCTATTATTTTGTTGTTGTTTAACAGGCCTGGGCTGGGTTCAAACCCACCAGCCCCGGAGCATGTGGCTGGTGCCCTAACCCCTGAACTATGGGCGCCCAGCCTTAATTATGTCTTTGAAGAGATCCCATGCATGTTGTGAAGTGAATTGCTTTTCCTTTCTCCCCAACCTTAAGATCAAGAAAAATAAAGCATTAAAGATTGTGGGAGGAGATACTGCTACATGATTTATCCTTTTCCCAGGTAGGAAACTACTAACAGGAAAGTATGGTAGCAATGGCCGACTTGAAACTCTATCAGAGAAGCTATATTTATGGCAGTAGAGCCAATAAAAAATATACAGTGCTTATAGATTTGGTCACCGGCACCAAGAAAACTTGATTAAAGTGCTGGCTTCCTCATTTACTACTTCTGTGACCTTGAGCTTCAGTTTTCCAAATTATAAATTCAAGATAATACTTGTACATATTAAATATTTCATTTAAAATGTTTAATATAGGCCAGACAGGGTAACTCACACCTGTACTCCTAACACTTTGAGAGTCTGAAAGGGAAAGATTGCCTGAAGCCAGGAGTTTGGACCAGCCTAGACAACACAGTGAGACTCAGTCTCTACAAAATTTTAAAGATTAATTCAGCATGGTGGTGTGTGTCAGTAGTCCCAGCTGCCCGTGAGGCTGAGGTGGAGGACTACTGGAGCCCAGGAGTTCAAGGCTGTGTCAAACAATGATCACTGTCAACCACCCCAGCAATAGAACAAGATCCTATGCCGTAAAAAATAAAGTGCTTAATACAGTACCTAACTTAATACCTGCTATCTATTATTAATAGTACTATTAGTATTAGTTGTAATGTTATCTAAAAGAGGCACTGCTGGCCAGGCGGGTGGTTTATGCCTCTAATCCTCATACTCCAGGAGGCTGAGGTGGGAGGATCCCTTGAGCTCAGGAATTCAAGAGCAGCCTGAGCAAGACAAACAGTCTCTACTAAAAATGGAAAAATTAGCCAGGCTTTGTGGCAGGTGACTATAGTCCCAAATACTTGGAAGCCTAGGCAAGAGGACTGCATAAGCCCTGGAGTTTGAGGTTGCTGTGAGCTAGGCTGTTGCAAGGCACTCTAGCCTGGGGCAACAGACTGAGACTCGGAAAAAAAGAGAGACAGGGTAAGGTACTAAGAAGAACTTGACTTCTTTTTTTTGTTTGTTTGTTTTAAATAGACAGACTCTCACTCTGTTGCTGCCCGGGATGGAGTGCAGCAGCTGACCATAGCTCACAGCGAAGCCTGAATTCCTGGGCTTAAGTGATCGTCTCACCAGAGCAGCTGGGACTATGAGGTACACCACCAAAACCAGCTAATTTTTCTTATTTTTTGTAAAGACAGGCTCTCACTATGTTGCCCAGGCTAGTGTCAAACTTCTATCTCAACCAATCCTTCCACCTCCACCTCCCAAGTGCTGGGATTACAGGCGTGAGCCACCATGCCTGGCCCTGACTTTTGGACCAAATTTCTTATCCTGCCTTACCTCAGTTTTCTTCCTCCATATCATACACTTCATTGAGTTGCTGTAATTATTAAATTACATGACATGGACATATATAAAGGCCCCCCGACAATGCCTCATACACAATACAAACGCTCAAATGTATGCCATTGTCAGCGGTGGGGTCAGTAACAGAACAGCCAGGAGCTGTGAGGGGGAAAGCACCAACAGCACCAGACTTCTGATTCGGGGGGAAGCTCAGCCTGTGTAGAAAACCACCAAACTACCAAGTTTCCCACATTTATGAGACAGCTGCACCCCAGCCGTGGACCATCTGAACCCATTATTTTTCTCCCCAAATCTGCCCATCCTCTAGTAGTCCCACTTGAGTGAACAGCAGATTTTACCTCTCTGGGGAAGTGTTTCCAAATGCAGACCAACCTTCCTTTCCAGCCCTGAGCTATGGACCCTAACTGGACTTTTTCTATGTGAAGAGGATACTTATTATTTTGTCCCTTTATCTGGGATAATATCTCTCCTCTTAACTTCTTATGGAAAACAGTCCCTCCCAAACACATACACACAGAGAGATATCTACGTGGTTCTCCCAGGCCTACCAAAGAGTGCCTGCCCTCTGGCCCAGGAGTTAGCATACAATCCTTATTAGACCCATCAGAGCTCTTCCCTAGAATTGCTCAAGTTGCCAATAAGGGAAAAGCAGCAGAACCTCTTTGATAAGGTGGGGAAATGTGAGGTAGGACTACTAGGAACTATGGTTCCAAGCTTCTGGAGAAAACTCTCCTGAAAACTAACTTGATGATAAAAGGGGGTAGAAGGTCTTCAAGTCCAGCCAGTTGCACCCCTGCTCATTACACTGTCTGGTATCATGATCAATACATTCATCTATTTACCTCAGCCAGTTCAAGTAGGGTTTCTAGTTCCTGGGGAAATTCATATCACCACAAAATAAAAAAGTCAGAGTGCCACTGTGGCTGGCAGATGATTGGAACCTGGCACTCAACAAGTCTCTGTCAGTGTGTCTCCCCTCCACTGGGGCCCATGTGACGCACTAGGTCACCCTCCAGCTCACCTACTTCCTAACGGTACCCTACACAGGCAGGTAACTTGGTCCCTGAGAACTCCCAGGCATTGATATCCAATTCTTAATTGGATATAATTCCATCTAATTATTATCTTAATTATTATACTAGAGAAGTATATCAATTATTATCTTAATTCCTCTAGTATAAACTTGAAAAACCCCAGAAAAGACTGTGACTATTTCAGTTTAGGGCAAGTGCCCATCCTGGCCTATCAGTGGTGGCCCTGATGATGTGATACACAGGCACAGCCACTGTACACACCACAGAAAACTGAGCATTGCTTCCAAAGAACTTCATAATTTGTCTCCAAAATGCCTTTTAAGCTAACCTCCAACATTCACATAAAACCCACACTCTGGCCTCAGGCCCCCCCCCCAACTATCTGGGATTAGATGTCTAAGCCATCATGCCCATCTTTCTCTCAAAATTCTATTCTTCAGGGTGGTGCCTATGGCTCAGTGGTTAGGGCACTAGTCCCATATACTGAGGATGGCAGGTTCAAACCCGGCCAAACTGCAACAAAAAATAGCCAGGCAGGTGCCTGTAGTCCCAACTACTCGGGAGGCTGAGGCAAGAGAATCACCTAAGCCCAGGAGTTAGAGGTTGCTGTGAGCTGTGTTACCACAGCACTCTACCGAGGGCAATAAAGTAAGACTCTGTCTCTAAAAAAAAAAAAAATCTATTCTTCAAAGACTCAGCTAAAAATCCACTCCTAGTTGTCCTCCTCTCCATCTGAGACTCATTCTCCTCAACACTCCAGTATTCTGTATCTTATTTACTTATGAATGTCTTATCTCTACTACTAGGGTCTTAAGCTCCTGAGGGACAGAGACCATAATATATTTCTATCCTTTGATATCTAATGTAATGGCTTGAACTTAATCAGGACTTCAGGAAACAGCAAATAAATGATCTTTCAGAAAAGTTCACTACATATCATCATCCACCATCAAAAAATAACAATGGATGGAAGATAACTTTGCACTAACATTCTAATAGTACCAGTACGTATGCTTCCTGAAATAGAAAGACCCTACCAAGATAGTTACGTACATGGGCTTCCTTCTATCTTCCAGACAACCAAAGTCATTCTTGAAAAAAGGAAATCTCAGGCCTGGTGCAGGGGCCTGTAATCCTAGCACTCTAGGAGACCAAGATGGGTGGATTGCTTGAGCTCATGAGTTGAGTCTTAGCAAGAGCGAGACCCTGTCTCTAAAAATAGTTGGGCATTGTATCAGGTCCCTATAGTCCCAACTCCTTGGGAGGCTAAGGCAAGAGAATTGCTTGAGCCCAAGAGTTTGAGGTTGCTGTGAACTATGATGCCACGACACTCTACAGGGGCAACATAGTGAGACTCCATCTCAAAAAAAAAAGAAAGAAAGAAAAGAAAAAAGGAAATCTCCATTCTTGGTGGCAAAAAACATCAATGTTTAAGCAAAGTGTAACATTTTGTGCTAACCTGAATTTTTTCAATACAGTAAAATGGCAAAAGATTTTCACATATTCTCATCACTATCTTCAAGATAGAAGGAAAAGATACAGAAATAAGCAGCTTGGTTTTCTGATGTTCTTCATTCGCTCTGTCCAAGCTTCAATTACGTTTTCCCAAATCACAGCACAGCTTCAGACTACATATCAGCACAGCATACTCAACATTCACAGCACAACAGACATAGGAAGTAACCATTTAGCAACACCAGTGTTCTGGGATAAACTCCACACACCTTCAAGTTTACAATTCCATTCCAAAGCTGCTGACCATGTTTGATTCCACATTGAATTGCTGGCAGAAAGAGCTCTGAGGCGCAGGTTACTAAAGGAACTTCAATTTTGGTGTTGGATTTTACTTGTGGTTCTATAGGAATCTCCTCCTAAAGCTACAGAATACCAACATAGCTACTACAGACTATAGATGTCACAAAAGGCCACTGCCACATCCAGATAATCTGTTGACTTTGGTGCTCTAGAAGCAAATACAGTAAAGACATGCAAAAGCCCAATATGTGCTTTTCCAAGTCAATGGTCTATATTTGATAACAATTCTAGGCTTGGCGCCTGCGGCTCAAGCAGCTAAGGCACCAGCCACGTACACCTGAGCTGGTAGGTTTGAATCCAGCCCAGGTCCGCCAAACAACAATGATGGCTGCAACCAAAAAATAGCCAGGCATTGTGGCGGGGGCCTGTAGTCCCAGCTACTTGGGAGGCAGAGGCAGGAGACTCGCCTGAGCCCAGGAGTTGTAGTTGCTGTGAGCTGTGATGCCA
>NW_003852476.1:5615646-5618191 GCF_000181295.1 Otolemur garnettii | reverse complement strand
AACATAGCCAAAGGAATTTTAATTAGGTATATACAAATGAAAAGGCCCCAACTTTGCAGCATCAAAAAGAAGATAACAAACATTTACCAAGGATTAATTATGCACCAGGTACATAATTTTTGGCATATCTTATCTTATTTAATCCTCACAACAACCCTGTCTATTTTTATACTTAAGTAGCTAATAAATGGCTGATCTAAGATTAAATCTGTGTCTAGATCTAAATCTGTGTCTAGATCTAAATCCTCAAATCCACATTCTTCCCACTAAACCATATTACATCCTGTCAACTTTGCTCTGATAAATATACCTTTAAAAATTCAAGGAATTAAATGCAGTGTGGTATCATGGACTGCATTATGAAACAAAAAGGTCATTCCTGGAAAAACTGGTGAAATTCAAATAAAGTCTAATGTTTTTAGTTAATAGCGATGCAGAATTGTTAATTTGTTTGAACAAATGTATCATTTTAATTTACTGTAGATGCTTAGTCCTTGATCCTTTTGAATACATAACATTTGAGGCAACTAAATGAAGGGTAAGTGGGAACTCCATACTATTCGTGTGACTTCTCTATCAACCAAAAACATTCCGAATTAAAGTCTGTTTTAAAAACTTAAAGTAAGTTTTGAATCTCAGATATTATTCTGAAGCTTAATAGCAAACTGGATATTTCCAGCGAAGTAGAGGCACATGGTCTTTTATGTGTCCGTGAATTTTAAATCTACCAAACACTTCACTGCTAGCTTCATCACATTAGGGCAGTGCAAAAGCAAGTTAAATCTTTCATCAAATGACTTCTTTGTTGGCTAGCAATAAAATGCAGCCTGTCCACAAAAAGGAAAAACCTCACAAAGTTTATCATGACACCAGGTGACCTAAACAGCTGCTTTGTAATATGCTGAAGTAGGCAGTTATGGGCAGTCGGAAAGCAGAAACAATATAAGGCCATCCTGAGGTAAAGGTTAGGACAATAGCATTAAAATGGTGAATTTTGAGAAAGAGCCACTGCAGGCCCACCCATCTGACCCACAGTATCAGCAAAGCAGAGATAGGTTCATCCCTTTCTGAGTCAAAACCTTATGCAAAACATGAAGGAAAGAGGCATAACTGCAAAAACAGCAGCTTCAAGCCAGAGGACAATCTTCCCTCTGTCTGTACCCTGGAAAGGGCTGCTAGTCCCATACTGGTCTGGAAGACACCCGCACATGGAGTGTTTCTACCAGGAATATCAACTTCAATGAACTGCTCAAATGCCTACATTAAAAATCTTCACAAAGATAAATTTGCATTACATTTAAATTACTATTACAATTTAAAGCTTAGATCTCTTCCATACTACTACTCATCCAGGATAAGCATAAGGTTTACTATTCTGTACGCTTAGTTATACATCATTCAACTCAGCGGGGTCACCGACTTCAGGTTAGGTACATTTACTGAAGGTTTCTTGTTTTTTCTTCTCAAGTTAGCTATTTATACCTGATTGTTTTAAGGTTTTCAAGCATTTTTCTCCCTTTGGAATTTTTATTTTATTTTATTCTATTTATTTATCTTGAGACAGAGTCTCACTATGTTGCCATCAGTAGAGTGTTGTGCCATCACAGCTCACAGCAACCTCCAACTCTTGGGCTTAAGCGATTTTCTTGCTTCAGCCTCCCAAGTAACTCCCTTTGGAATTTTAATTTACTGTAAACGCTTGTACCGTAGAACATTCCCCAGTGCCATTCTGTTCTTGACTCTTTTAAAGACAAAAATCTTTTTTAAAGACATGGACGGGCAGGAATACTGAGGCGCTTCTGAACTGTCCTCTGAAGTTTTGTCACCTAGATGCCGAGTGTGGTCTCTTTGTTAAGAATTTTACAGTCCAGACCTTAAGGCCAAACAATATTCCCTCTGGAGTAGAGCCTGTCTTCCAAAGCGTTGTCCAGTTTTCAAGCCACATTAGGTAATTTCCCGCCCAGGAACACGGCCTGAAAAGAATGTCGGCGTTTCCCTTCAGGTATAGGTGCCTGGGGGTGAGGGGGAGCGAGAAACGGAGGGGTGGAGTGGGAGGCTAGTGATCGACAGGGGTAGGAACTGTGTCTCCTCCTCTCTCAGCGAAATGGCCAATGAGGCGGCGCGGCCCGGCCGGCCGGGCCGCCAGTGCCATATAGTATGCAGCAACCCGAGGAGTCACGTTGGGGGAACGGCTGAAAGCAGCTATCCGTTTACACTACTTTGCTCTAGCAGCTATCTTAATGGTGACTGCGTGGCCGGGGGGAAACCTGATCGGCCAGATCCAGCCGAAACCAGGAGGGAGGGAGTGGGCTTTCCGGAGGGGGGGAGGGGGGAGGGAGACGAAGAAGGAGGAGTAAGAAAGGGGGAAAGAAAGAGGAAAAGAGTGCGAGGGAGTGAGGGAGGGAGGAAAATAAACAACAAAAAATGTCCTCTTCCTCCCCCACCGGGCAGATCGCAAGTGCGGCGGACGTCAAGCAGGAGAATGGGATGGAAAGCGCCTCGGAAGGGCGCGAGGCGCACCAAGAGGCGGCGGGGGCCGCGGCGG
>NW_003852476.1:5609690-5615464 GCF_000181295.1 Otolemur garnettii | reverse complement strand
CCACCCCGCCGCCGCCGCCGCCGCCACCGCCGCGCAGACCCCGCTGGCCTTCTCGCCCGACCATGTCGCCTGCGTCTGCGAGGCACTGCAGCAGGGGGGCAACCTGGACCGCCTGGCCCGGTTCCTGTGGTCCCTGCCCCAGAGCGACCTGCTACGTGGCAACGAGAGCCTGCTGAAGGCGCGGGCGCTCGTGGCCTTCCACCAGGGCATCTACCCCGAGCTCTACAGCATCCTCGAGAGCCACAGCTTCGAGTCGGCCAACCACCCGCTGCTGCAGCAGCTCTGGTACAAGGCGCGCTACACTGAGGCCGAGCGAGCCCGCGGCCGGCCCCTGGGCGCCGTGGACAAGTACCGGCTGCGCAGGAAATTCCCCCTGCCCCGCACCATCTGGGACGGCGAGGAGACCGTGTATTGTTTCAAGGAGAAGTCGCGCAACGCGCTCAAGGAGCTCTACAAACAGAATCGCTACCCTTCGCCCGCCGAGAAGCGGCACCTGGCCAAGATCACCGGCCTCTCCCTCACCCAGGTCAGCAACTGGTTCAAGAACCGGCGGCAGCGCGACCGGAACCCCTCCGAGACCCAGTCCAAAAGGTGAGCACCAACTTTCCTTCTCCTCCCCCTTCCTCTCCCCCACCCCCTCCCCAGCTTTCTTTTCCTCCAGTGCTCGCAAACATGGCGCTTACCTTCCCCACCAGCCCGGTCCGGCTGCCCACCTCTCCCCTTCCCCCACCTCGCTCCCGGGCCAGCGGTGGGGGGGCGCGGCGGTGGCGGTGGAGAGGGGCGGAGGGAACCTTCCCCCTCACCCTCTCCCTCCGCCCCCAGAAGTTTCTCGTCGCCAGCCTAGGTCTGGTTCCCCGCCCCCACCTCGGCTGGTCAGTGCTGCCCGGCTTCCCACCCCCATCCCGCCGGCTTTGAAGTTGCCACTCTCTCCCGGGTTCTGGCGGGGCGAAGAAGGCGCGTGTGGACGCTGCCAGGCAGCGCACTGCGCCCGAGACCCGCAGCGGCTGCCGGCGCCGGTCGGGGTCTGTGCCTCGGAGGGGTCCCGCCCGGATCCCCGGGCTCAGCTGCCGCTCGGACTAGCAGCTCTGGAGGGAGGAGAGTGTTGTGGGGGCTGGCGGCACAGAAGGGGTCTGCGGACGTCGAGGTTTCACATGACAGAGTTAATCATTCACCCTGCCCGCTGGTTCCCTTCGCGGCCGCGACAGCGTGGGGTGCCGTTGCGGCTCGACTCTGGCGTGTTTTGAAACCTGATTCTGAACTCCTTCGGATCGGGTTTCAGCGCAGCCGGGGTAGCGGAGCTAAAGGGCTGCTTCCTCGGCCCCCGGACATTGCCTGGCCTCCTCCTGGAGCCGCTGTAGGGAGTGGGGGACAGGCTGGCCTTAGACGAGCAGCAGAAAGGAGTCGGGGCGCTGTCAACACTACACCCCCCGGAGCACCCACCCTACCGGGCCTGAACTTTTTGACTGGCAGGGTGTTTTCCCCCTCTGGTAGAAAATATCGGATTTTCCGCCTCTTTTGTGCATGTTCCCGAGTCAGACATTTGTGTGCCTGTCTGTGTGTGGCTGGACCGAGCAAAGTAAGGAGAAGGTCGCCTAAAGAGATGGTGTCTCCAGCCCTGCGGGGATAGGAGCGAAAGAATCCAAAAGCAGCTCCAAGGTTCTGCTCAGGGAAGTAATCTTGGGAGCCAGGGAACCAGCTCGCCTGGGCCAGGTGAAGGTGATCCGCCGGCGCATTCCAGAGCTGGCCTTGGCTGGCCCTCGCGGCTGCTGCGCCCTTGTGGGGATCTGATGGCTCCGGGGTTCCTAGACCAAGGCTGGGGGAGAGGCGCTGTGCCGGACCTGGGCCTCGCGGTAACCAAAACAAAGCGCGCAGAGCGACGTGCCTGCATCTTTCCGCGGGGAAGGCGGGTCGGTTACGCCGAGCCACCTGCCCAAGCCGACAGACTACTGTAGAAATCCGCGGGGCTGGGAGCGGGCACGGCGCGCCGTCCCCTTAAACCTCCGCCCCCGAGACTACGCGCTCCCGGGGTCTCCTCCGTCCCCCTCCCAGTAACTCCACACACCCCAACCCCCGCCATCAGCCCAGTTGCCAGGTTTAGGCCCCTCTCCGGATCTACCTCCCACCCGCACCCCTAGTGAGTCACCCTAGCAGACGGCGACGGCGGCTCAGCCTCAGCTCGTAAATCAAAGAGCTTTCTGCGCTCCTGGCCCCGCAGCCCAAAACCCGGGTAATCCCCTCCTCTCTGCATGAAAGCTAACCATGAAAGCTAACCCGTGGCGGGGCGCTGCAGGGATGGAGGATCCTCAGCTGGGCAAGCCCTGCCTTAGTTCTTCCAAACTGCCTCAGTTCTACTCCTTGTTCACAGTCTGAGACCAAGTGGGAACCCCCACACAGGCCACTTGCCCAACAACAATTTGGGTATCTCTCACAAGTCAGGGAGCTGGGGAACAAAGTCCTGCTCAGAACAGGGGGACAAAGACACTGGGGGAAGGATAGTTAAAAGGCCACTGAGTGACCCACACCCTTTCCCTTCCACTTCCCCAGGGCACTGGATGGTGTATGTTAAATAGGCCCCTATGGCTTTCTTTGGATTCAAAGGCGACTGCACATAGCTGCCCTTGGGTTGAAAGTGCCTTTCCTACAGCCAGGACAGCCACTTTGTTGAATGAGAGAGTTGTCAGTCTGGTGCAGTAGAAGTTTGGGAGCAGGTGAGAAAACCATCTTTTGTTAACTAACTGACAAAGCCAAACACTTCCCACCTCCTGCTCCTTGGCAGTTTCATTTACCTCCAAATAACACTAATCTGAGTTGATTTGAGGGAAGGGGATGGTTCTTAAACAGGAAAGATTGACCACCTCATTTAGTGAGTTTTTTCTTATGGTATTAAGTAGCAGCATATTTAACAGGAAGAAATACCACTTTGATGCTTTAAAAAATGAATACTTTTCTTCTGTAATTCCTGTTCGCTGAATTTTCATCTTCCCAGATTCTCTGGCTGGTCAGAGTCTGCTCAAGGGCCTCAGAGTTTAAACAGGACTAGCAGATGTCCTGCTGTGCTTTGCTTAAATGCTGTCTTTGATAGGTTTAAGGGCTGGATTTCCAAACAAATGGCACTAAGTAGAATGTCATTCCCCTGACCTTCTGAACATCTTGATTTCCCCCTCTATACAGTGAGTCAGATGGCAATCCCAGCACTGAAGATGAATCCAGCAAGGGACATGAGGATTTGTCTCCTCACCCAATCTCCAGTTCATCGGATGGTATCACCAACCTCAGCCTTTCCAGTCATATGGAGCCAGTATATATGCAACAAATTGGAAATGCTAAGATACTAAGCTCTTCTGGAGTTTTATTGAATGGAAGCTTGGTACCTGCAAGTACTTCACCTGTCTTCCTTAATGGTAATTCTTTTATTCAGGGACCCAGTGGAGTTATCCTTAATGGATTAAATGTGGGAAATACACAGACAGGGTCATTGAACCCACCAAAGATGTCATCAAACATTGTGAGCAATGGTGTATCCATGACTGACATACTGGGGTCTACCTCCCAGGATGTAAAGGAATTCAAAGTCCTCCAGAGTTCTGCAGCTAACTCAGCCGCTACCACCTCCTACAGCCCCAGTGCCCCCATGTCATTCCCAGGGCTGATACCCAGCACTGAGGTAAAGAGAGAAGGCATTCAAACAGCAGCTTCCCAGGAGGGGGGCTCTGTAGTGACTTTTACTACACCAGTGCAAATTAACCAGTATGGCATTGTCCAGATCCCCAATTCCGGAGCAAATGGCCAGTTCCTTAATGGGAGCATTGGATTCTCTTCACTGCAGCTGCCTCCTGTCTCAGTGGCAGCTTCACAAGGTAAAAGTCTCATTTGGTACTGTAATGCCCCAGCAAATCTGTTGGTCCTGTACTGTAAATGATGCATTTAGTGAGGGCTGTAGGTTGATGTTACTTGTTCAGGTTCCTTATTGGCTGCCAAAGCTGAAGAATATCCTTGATAATGATTCTCCTTCACAACACCCGTGTAATACCCAGCTTGCTTGATTCCCTTACGTCATGGGGATGAGCTTTTATTTTCCCAACATCTAAATGGAAAAATATAGTTAATAGTAAGTCTTGCCAGTTCTACAATTATAGGAATATGATAAGTCAGTCGGTGCTTATAAAATAACCCACTGCTTGACATTTTTAAATTAAAAATTAATAAAGTTGCTTAGAACACAGAATTAGTGTAGTAGTTGATAAGAATGCATACACTTTACCTAAGGGTTATTTATTTGACAAAAAGAATGTTTTAGAACAAGCTAAAAAGTCTAGATCACTAGTGTTTGCATTACTCCTCTGATTAAGACTTACAGAGCTAAAGGAACCCCGGTGGAATGTGTGATTTGGTTTCTATGGCTCTGTGTGTATCATCATCCCCTAAATGTGTGGGTTTATTTGTGAAGATGAAGTAAGCCTTGTTTTATGTTTGTAGCTTTACTAACAACAATCTACAGTAAAAGCACTTAAATGAAATTCGGGAAACCTGAGTTTTGATATGCCAGTTCTCCACTGACTGGAGACCCGCTGTGTCATTTTGTCTGTATAGAAATAGGAATGGTGAGAATTTGGCAGTGGAGGTTGCATAGACTTTGAATTTAGAAGTGGAAGATGTTTTTGCACATTTTCCTTCTTGTAGGCAAATATGAAAGTCCAGGGTTTTGCAAAAGCAAAATAAGCAATTGTTAACCTTAAATAAAGGTCAGCTTCCTATAAGATGGTTTTACCTACCCCCCCCAAAAAAATTTATGCACAACTGTTTACAGAACTGTGGTCTACTTCAGCTTATTGGAAGCCTTAGTGGAAGAGTTATAAATTTCATTCTGTAAATTTGTTTCTCTTTAGCAATGTGGTAGTAAAGCATGGCTGCATACTGTTCAGTTCTTCCTTGTTTCAGGCTATAGAAAGGGTTAAGTCACCATCCAACATAGGGCAAAAATATGGAAACCATAGCGATACTCTGGTTTTTCTTCCAATTGGAGCAGAAGCCAAAGTATTTACTTTTAAAATAATATAAACTTTTTTTCTCTTTAGGGAAATGTCTAAACAATAGGTAACATTTTAAAGATAACAAATTCAAGCAGAAAGTATGAGTTACTTACATTGGAGGAGATGAAAAGCAGAAATGCTTTTCATGTATAATCTCGAAAAGTGCTGCCGTAGAAAATTATTGTGAACTAATAGCTAATTTTTTAAATGTGACATTTAATAGGAATAAGAATAGGGTTTTCAGTTAAAATAGCTAAGATAAAAAACAACCAAGCTGCTAATCCTTAGACAGTTTCAGTGAGTTGAAGGATGAATTTAACCAGATAGGCCCAATAAGGAATGTTTCTTCATAATAATGTGTTTCAGTTCTCAATAAATCATTTTGGAGATTTAGTCTTTCTAAAACAGATACTGAGCCATTCTTTAAAATGTCTAGGCAAGGTAGACTTATCTTTCTGTAGTTGGAATTTGTGTGAAAAAATACACACATCTTTTACTTACGTCATAATATATGTTTCTCAGGTAGTTTTTTTCCTTTAAAATTATTATTCAAGTTTATGGGGTGGCGCCTGTGGCTCAAAGGAATAGGGTACTGGCCCCATATGCCAGAGGTGGCAGGTTCAAGCCCAGCCCTGGCCAAAAACTGCCCCCCCAAAAAAAAATAATTATTCAAGTTTATAACCCAATTGGAATTGTATGTAAAAATCAAATTTTAGGTCACATCTACTTTTTCCCCTTCACTGG
>NW_003852476.1:5591597-5608254 GCF_000181295.1 Otolemur garnettii | reverse complement strand
ACAAAGTTTCCCCCAATCTACTTGTCCCCCAGTGGCCAGAGTTAAGGGCCTAGATGATCTAGTTTGCATCATCTCACTGTGCCCATGTGAAGACTCAGAAAGAAAATGGTTTCATTTTCGTTTGTTAGTTGGGGGCATGGAATTTATCTACACTGAGTTATCTGATTTGAACATCTCAGCTTTCCACTTACATTTCTTTTTCTACTTCTGACCTCTATAAACCATTATAGTATGATCCTCAAAAGATGTAAACCTTTTGGAGAAGCATTAGCTCTGGTCCTTTATTTTAATGTTATTTTAGAAAGCACATTTCAGTGTTACCATTAATTCTTCCTATTGCTACAGCACTGAAAATTCAAAACTGGCACAACAAAAGGGAAGAAAAAAACCTTTGAATGTTTTGTTGATTTGACATGACTATGGTTTGGTAAAAGGGTACAACTTACTCTTTACCTATACAGGTCTATACAGGTTCATACGGTTAACTTTTAAGTCCCTAGGTAACTCATTTTATGTTACCATTTTCTGTTTCATTTACATTTGATGTCAGTTACTTTGCAGTCCTGAACAAAGGCATTTTATTTTGCATTTTTGTTTTCTAGCTCTAACTGGCAAAGCTAGCAACAACTATCAACTAATTAAGAGATACCAAGTTGGTTGGCTGGCTGCCTGTAGCTCAGCGGCTAAGGCGCCACCACAAACACCAGGGCTGGTGGGTTCGAACCCAGCCCAGGCCTGCCAAACAACAATGACAACTACAACCAAAAAATAGCCTGTAGTCCCAACTACTTTGGGAGGCTGAGGCAAGAGAATTGCTTAAGCCCAAGAGTTGCCACGGGTTGAGTAAGACTCTTTCTCAGAAAAAAAAAAAGAGAGAGAGATAGAGTTGGTAATAAAGAACTGAAAACTTGACTGAAATCAAAACTTGAAAAAGATTTTTTTTTTCACACTTAGTTCCTAAACCAATAGTTCTCACTCCAGCTTGGTCATCACCATTTCTTGAGAGGACTTACTTACTAAGTCAGACTTTCAAGCAGTAAATCTTGGGAATCTGTACTGGTTTTTGGGGTTTTTTTTTGTTTTTCTTTTTTTGAGACAGACTCTCACTCTGGCACTGTGAGTAGGGTGCTATGGTATCATAGCTAATAGCAACCTAAACACTTGAGCCAAGCAATCAATTGTTTTGCCTTAGTTTTTCTGTTTTTAGTAGAGATGGGGTCTTGTTCTTGCTCAGGCTGGTTTCCAACTCCTGAGCTCAAGCAGTCCACCCACCTTGGATTTGCAGAGTGTAGGATTACAAGCAGGAGCCACCACGCCCAGCATAGGAAATCTGTAGTTTCAACAGCTCAAGGTGATTTTGAACCAGGATTGGGCTAAGTTATTATGCAGCAATTTCTGTATTGCTTCCTTATAGGTATTATTCCTGAGCAAAAAAATCTTATGTGTAAAGAAGTAACTTTTTTATTATCACTTCCATCAATGATAATTGGTACTTTATTTTTTCTAGGTAATATTTCAGTAAATCCAAGCACTTCAGATGGGAGCACATTTACAAGTGAGTCCACCACAGTACAGCAAGGAAAGGTTTTCTTGAGCTCCCTTGCTCCCAGTGCAGTGGTATACACTGTTCCTAATTCAGGCCAGACTATCGGATCTGTGAAACAGGAAGGCTTGGACAGGAGCCTAGCATTTTCTCAGTTGATGACTGTCAATCAGAATGCACAAGTAAATGCAAACCTGTCTTCTGAAAATATCTCGGGGAGTGGCCTTCACCCACTGGCCTCCTCGTTAGTTAATGTATCACCAACTCACAATTTTTCCCTGACTCCCCCTGCACTGTTAAATCCCACTGAGCTAAACCCTGATATTGCCGATGGCCAGCCAATGCCTGCACCTGTGGCAAGCAAATCTACTGTGACATCTGTCAGCAACACTAACTATGCAACTCTTCAGAACTGCTCCCTTATTACTGGTCAAGACCTATTGTCAGTCCCCTTGGCTCAGGCTGCCCTTGGGGAAATAGTTCCTACAGCTGAAGACCAGGTAGGTCACCCCTCCCCATCAGTACACCAGGATTTTGTCAGAGAACATCGTTTGGTTCTACAATCAGTAGCTAACATAAAAGAAAATTTCTTACCAAATTCTGAAAGTAAAGCAACCAGTAGCTTAATGATGCTGGACTCCAAATCTAAGTACGTCCTAGATGGCATGGTTGAGACGGTCTGTGAAGATCTGGAAACAGACAAAAAAGAGCTTGCCAAGCTCCAAACTGTCCAGTTGGACGAAGACATGCAAGATTTATGAACTTTATTTCTTCCTCCCACCCCTCCCCTTTTTTTCTTTTTTGGCATTGGTAGCCAATCTTTTCATGAAGCCCCAAGGACATAAAGCATTTTCCCATTTAAAGGAAAACATTCTACTTTTGCAAATAAATGCATTCGAGAGACCTTAGGTTGATCTGCATGAAGATCACAGTTTAATACACAGAAGCAGAACTGCATTACTGCAGCCTTTTTGTTCACATGTAAGGTTCTCTTTTAAATAGATGGAGACAGAGGAATAAGATAAAATGTATCACATCCGAGTGTATCCTTTAGTTGACTTGCTATACTTCTAAGGTCAAAATGGAACTTGATAAATAGTTTTTTAAATTAAAAATGTATACACATAACATAGAGAATTAAATAGAGCTGCAGACCATTAGAAACAATGTAATTAATTTTTATTTACCTTTACTCCATGGGCATTGATAGGTTAAGAAACATGAACGGTACTCCAGACTATTATTCTAAGGGTATGTTTTTGAAGTTAAGTAGCATATATATATAATGTGTATGTGTGCATATACATAAGTAACATATATGTATACACACACATTTCTTTTTTAGCGTTTTGGAGAGTCTTGGTTTAAGTCTCTACACATTTCCAAATGTGATTGCTAATAGTTCATAGTGTGGCTGAGAACGTTTGAAACTCCACTGAAAACTCTGAAACAAACTTTGGTATGAATGTAAATATATCAGTTCTATAAGTAGGATTTGAGTAATTACAGTGAATTTTATTTATACTGTATGTGTTTCTCTTATATTTCAGGCGCTGAAAAGGAAAATGTTTTCTTACTGTTTAATTTATTTTTATTGTTTGAACAGGAAGTGAACATAGTTATTTCCAACAAAGTTTTACTTTTTGTAGGATTTTAAATAAAATTATTTTTATCAGGAGTAAACTAAGGTCAATATTAATAACACTGAAACAGGAAATCTAATTCCCAGTATTGGGATTTTGGTACTTTTTTTCACATCCTTATTCTTCATTTAGTAACTCTGGTTCATTTAAGTATGTTTTCTATAGAAGTCTATGTGCCTTTTTACCTTGTGGCCTTTTTATTAGTGGTAAGGTACAGAAGTGTCAACAGAAGCACCAAGGGTTCTTTTCAACTACTTAACAGGGTTAATTTCACTACAAAATTGCTTTAAATCTGAAGAAATTAAGTTTCACTAAATATTAGAAAATGTTTATCATGCAAATGGTTCAACAACTAATTATTGATGCTTTTCATTACAATGAAAATAATTGTAGATACCATGTAAAAAAATTGTGCAGGCTATGAAAACAACCATTATAAAGAAAGAATATATAAACTCTATTTAGCAAAATCCTGTCCTGTCAAAACTTAGTTCTAAATATTTTGACTCTGTTGTTACACTCTGACACGTGACTGTTGTTTGCACTATATTATCATGTTTTCTTTAAAAGTAGATCTTTTGGGTTTCTGTAAGAAGCTTGTTTGATAGTGTTGTGAGCTGTGGTTATAGTTTTTATCAGGACTCTGAACACAAGATGTTAACAATGCAAATACATTTAGGTAGTGAGTGAAGTTATTCTCTGGTCTCTAAAAAGCCAGAAAAATGAGGAAATGATCTCTTCGGAGATGACGTACAGTTGTACATAAAGATGTTCCCATATCTTGCTTTTTTAAAGATTCAGAACAAAGGGTCCACTCTAGGCATCTCTACATGCCAATCAGCCAAGCACAAGAGACATAAAGGATTTAACTTTTGCTGGAATTTACAGGCATAGATGAGGAGCCCTATAAAGAATTCCTATCCCATCATTTTGGTGAAGAATTTACTTTTTTTTTTTTGAGACAGAGTCTCACTGTGTCACCCTGAGTCATAGCTCACAGCAACCTCAAACTCTTGGGCTCAAGTGATCTTCTTGCCTCAGCCTCCGAAGTAGCTGGGACTACAGGCATGTGCCACCATGCCCAGCTAATTTTTTTGTTTGTTTGTTTTTCTGTTTTTAGTAGGGTCTCTTGCTCGGCCTGGTCTCAAAACTCCTGAGCTCAAGCAATCCGCCTGCCTGGGCCTTTCAGAGTACTAGGATTACAGGCGTTAGCTACCACGCCCCACCCATTTTTTAAAAAATGGTGTTAGTGAATGTTCCTAAACTGCTGAAACTACATATTTGTTTTGTTTTTTACAAAATCAGGTGTTTTAATGTTCTTTTCCACTCTACCACTACTTATAGATCTTATTTTTTCTGTGGGTGTGGTGATCATGTTACTGAGATGAATTACATGGTTCTATAGTGTAGTTTACATGAAAATGATGTTTTCCATTTGATTGCTGCAGATAGCAAGAGTTTGCTAATTGTTTTTAAATACCCATCCAATAAGGGAGATGGGAAGTTTAAAAAATTATATATGATATATATACACACAACTGGAAAAGTTTTATATAATGTTTTCCAAAAATATAATAAACCTCTCCTTTATTCAGAGTTCTTCCTTTCTTCTCCCTATAAAAAAGAAAAGATAGCACAAAACTTAAGACTTAACCTAGGAAACCCGTTCATGCCTCCAACATGATGTAATTATAAACCTACAATTACTCTAGGTAGCTACACAATATACCAGGTAAGATTCAATGCACATTATAAAGAATTTATTGTTCTTTTCTATTCTTTCAGTTGGTACATAGCCCATGTATATGTGAATGGAATAAGATAATCCCATGATCTCCTTGCACAGCATTGCAAATGTTTTTTGCAATACCAAGGGCCGGACTCAACCCTTGGAGTTCATGTGGCAGAATTTCCCTCTTACATAAATCAGTGCTTGAAGATCTTGCAAATGTCCCTCCCTGAAGATCAAAATAGGGATAAATAAGTCCCTGCAAACCTCAGCCCTGGCTTCTGGCTGTGAGATTTTTGGTTAAGCCTATCTATCTATGCACTCTATCAGCCAGATTTGGCATTTAGCTGTTAGTGACATCTAGCAAAGGACAGTCTGTTGCTTAAAGAGAAGGTGCATTTGTTCCTCAATCAAGCAAGAGCGCCTGTGTTGTACTGCTTCATAGCTCATGTATATCTATAGTCATGAAAAGACTCTGAATTGTACACATTTCAGTGCCTTTCTTGTGTTTATGAAAGGCAGGTAGATGTTATAGCCATAGATAAAAATCCATAGTTAAATCACACACTGACCTTAAATCTCCCTCTATATGCCCTTGTACCTTGCATGTCAGGGTTGGACTATAGGGCATGTATGGCCGCCTGCCCTGCTACGCACTAGACAAGGGTGCATTAGCGCATTCATTCTTTACAATGTTTCGGCAGATCATCTCATAATAAGAATAATTCAGGAAAACTGGAGAAAAGAATTACATATTACAAAAGAGGTTTTAAAGTCTTCCTATATCTTAGAACCTAACAGTTAATTTGTATCTGATTGATACATTTCATGTTAATTTAAATTAACATTATCACCATAACCTTTTATTACTAAACATTATATAGCATGTGACTCTTTTGGCTTTCAGGGTTATCAAAAAAAAATTATTTTTTTGCATGTACTGTATGTTTTGAGGCAACCAGTTATATACTCGATATGGTTTTACTGTGCCTTACACAAAGAGAAACTCTATACAGAATGTATATTACGGGGTGAGGTACCATAGTCTTTACTGCACTGTTAGGTGATGGCACACAGAGCATGTCCCAGAACATTTCTGTGCTTAAATTACCCAACCAAAGAGATCTAAAGTATGTATGTTGTACTGTATGGGGGGTTATGCCTGGACAATTAAGTGTTTTATTTGTTTTCTGAAATGATGTGAACTTATTTTTCTAAACACTATGCTAAATAAACTTTATATTTATACATACCTGTGGTAAAAATTATTTGGGGAATATTGTGTTTTTTAAACTAGGAGTAACCCATCTGACTAGGCAGAAAAACAAAAAATGTTGCTTTTACTTAACCCTGGAAAAGTAGAGAAGAATAAGAAAAAAAAAACACACATTCCAAAGGCTGGCAAATATCTATAAGACCAATTCAAGTAATTTTGGAAAAAGCAGCCTATCAGTCTTTGTACACAATTATGCACCACATACTCAGAGCTGGAGTGAGGTAGATCACATCTTTCTTAAAGGGGAGAAATGTGCCTTACTCATTTTTGTGTCCCAAGAGCTGAATGTGGTGTCTGGCACACAGTAAGTACTCTGTAAGTTTTAATGGAATAAAATAGAATTGTCCAAAGACTCTTCTATTTCCAACCTGTTGGAAAGAGCTCAATATCAGCCAGCCCTTTGGTGTACTGTCTGTAGTCAAAGTCTTGTTACCCTACAGTTAGGGCCACCAATGGTTTGACTGGAAGTTACAGGTGGAATTACATTGCTGCTTAGTGTTTAGAAGACATGGCATGGGTAGTTCGACTCATTTTAAAATTACATGACATCCCTATGCTTCCTACACTGAAGCAGAGAGAAGACTCAGTGGTTTGAGAACCAATTCTACTATAAAACTTATTAAAGCCAAAAATTAATTTCATGTATTATGCCTAGACTTAAATCTTCTCATTCAGTTTATTTACCAATAATTTTTCTTCAGAGAGACAGGGTCTCACTCTGTCACCCAGAGCAGAGTGCAGTGGCAAAACCATAACTCACTGAAGCCTTGAACTCCTGGGCTGAAGTAATCATTTCCCTCCTGAATTGCTGCGATTACTGGCATGAGCCACCATGCCTGTAGAAATTTAGCAATTTTCTATGTCGTAAAGCCAGTTAACACATAGTGTCTCGGTATGGGACACTATGAGTGTGTGAATGAGTATGGGGTCAAGATTGTGGAGTGCTTGTTATTTTTGTGACATTTTAACAAATATTTTTAAGCATTCGATAAGGTAATTGTCCTACATAAAATATTTTTGAGGCCCCTGAGAAAATAGCAAATTAAAGCTGCTGAATGAGAATTTAAAGCCTTCAGCTATATGGTTCCCTTCTACTTTTCCAGTTTCCCTGAAGAAGCAACAAATATGGAAATTTACCCTGGCACATCACCATTTCCAATACAGTTGATAGTAAATACGCAGGATACATTCAGATAATGGTCATTGTTATAAAGTTAATAACACACGGCAATACGACTGAGAATGGGGAATGGTAAGGCTGGAGACGCATACTAAATTGGTCAAAGTAACATTGCAAAAGAGATGTTGGATGAGACACAGCCAGCCAATCTAGAAATCAGTGTTGTAAACATTGCCAACAGCACGTGCAAAGGCCCTGAGGGAGGAGTAGGGCACCCGGATCAGTGTTGACTCCAGGGTCGGGCAATAGATGTGGGCAGAGGTAGGCAGAGGCCAGATCATAGGAAGAGCTTTATTGGTTCATGCCTAATAGTTTGGATGTGAATCTGAGTAGTCCCTGGTGGCTTTTAAGCAAGGAGTGATAGTGATTTACACTTTAAAATATTGCCATGGCTACCCTGGGGGAACTGAATTGGGTCAGTCAAGAGAGCAGGAACTAGGGTACCAGTTGTCCGAACCATTCAGCTATCCCCAGAACTCTGCACTCTCTGAGTGTCTGTCCACTCTGCCTCCTGCTGTCAGCCAAAGCCATTTGCTGCTGCTAGGGGTGACTGTCCCAGCTGAACCAGTCCCCTGAACTCCAGGCTGGTGGATCTAGCTCCCTAACATATTTCCAGAAGGCCCTTGTCAGCTGAGATCCTACATGAGGACATTAAATTCTCGTTTTCTGCCCCAGCTGTTGCTCACTCTGTGTTCCTCATTGCAACAGCATCTATTTACCCCATTAGTCAAACAAAAGGTCTGGGATTCACTCTGGAGTCTTCCCCGTCTTCCCTCTCATGTCCACTGGAGGACAAGTCTCAGTCCTCTCCTTTACTGTCTCTTGAATCAGCCTCTTCCTCTCCATTTCCAGCTTCCTCCGCACTTAGCATTTCTCCACTGAGTTACTACGACTGCCTCCCACCTCTCCTTCACCCAGCGTCTGGCCCTCATTTTGGCGACATTATAACTACACCCAGGTGGAACTTCGAGAATTTGGCTTATCCCAGCCTCATTTTCCAGTTTAAAATCATTATTGCTGGGTGGCGCCTGTGGCTCAAAGGAGTAAGGTGCCAGCCCCACGTGCCAGAGGTGACGGGTTCAAACACAGCCTCAGCCAAAAAAAATGCAAAAAAAAAAAAAATCATTATTGCTCTTCATTGCCTGTAAAATCCCATTTAAACCCCTTACCATACAGCCCCGCCAAGATCCAGACCCCGCCTCTCTGCCTGCTTACATCTGTAGCTACATGAAACCCTTCCCAAAAGGGACCAGGTTCATTTATAACAGCCTGATCCTGAAGACCCATTCAGTGTCACAACAGCCAGGAAGCCTCTTCTCACTCTATGAGTAGAATTGTGCAGGGCTCTATCTGTGATTAGAGAGGGAGTATAATTTCCCTCAGTGTGGCACCTGCATCACTGTCATATGTGTCTACCTCTGTGCACATTCTTCTTTTTCTGACATTTAGTATTATGCATAATAGTCACTTAAAAATCATTTGTTTAATAAACAGTGACCCTAATAGACATCCATCCCTTTAAATCATTTCACTGCTATGGATCAGGAAGCTATATGGCTAAACTGGTTAAATATTATCCCTATTTAGAGAACAAAAATAAGTCAGTACATTTTGGGGTAGAGCCTAAGAGTGGTTCTTTGAATCTTTTAACATCAGTGGAGGGTCTTTATGGTAATTATTTCCCTTACTGTGCCAAAGTTTTTCCACTTGCAAGTCTCAGGCTGTGTTTCAAATAATAGAGGTTAGGCTTGGCACCTGTAGCTCGGCAGCTAGGACGCCAGCCACATACACAGAGTTGGCGGGTTCGAACTCAGCCCCAGCCTGCCAAACAATGACAACTACAACCAAAAATAGCTGTGTGTAGCTACTTGGGAGGCTGAGGCAAGAGAATTGCTTAAGCCCAAGAGTTTGAGGTTGCTGTGAGCTGTGACGCCACAGCACTCTCTACCCAAGGTGACATAGTGAGACTCTGTCTCCAAAAAATATAAAAAATTTAAAAAAAGAGGTTAACTAAAGATTGACAGATAAGTGAGCAATAGCAGAAATGTACTCACTGAACCTTTTATTTTTTTGAGACTTTTTACATTAGTATTTCAAGATAGCAGTGATGTACAAAAAAGCTATTTGTACTTATGTATAGATATATTCTCTAAAAATACTCTCTGTGGATATATTGATATTACTTGTATTGGAACTAATAGATATCTAAGGAGTCTATGAGGGGTAGTAAATGAAACATAGAGGTGGGCATCAGGAAATCTGACTTCTAACCTGCTTTGAGATTTAGGAAATATCAGTTCACCTCTCTGGGACCCACGTTTCTTTGTGAAATGGGTATGTTGGATATGATCATATTTGAGATTCATGCAGTTGTAAGAAAATAAAAAGGTTTAATAAAATGCACTTACCCTGAAGAGTTAAGATCCAATTAATTAGAGAGCAAAAGTACTCAGAGGCCTCTCAAGGGCTACAAATGTAAGAAAAAATCATTGCTACGGGGTCAACAACCTATGACCCACTATGATTGTTTAGAGGTGTACAGCTAGGTGAGGTAGGTCTGGTTTTATTCTTTTCCACCTACTCCCCCAGTATTCACTTTGCTCCTGCCTCTCCCTCCGGCATTGCCCTACTTTCCAAAGTGCCTTCAGTAATCACCCTGGTGTTGGTGGTTAAGTTTAAGGCATGATGATGGCATGTCATACACCAGGGCTGATGGGTTCAAACCTGACCTAGGCCAGCTAAACAACAGTGACAACTGCAACAATGAGAAAAAAATAGTTGAACGTTGTGGCTGCTGGCTATAGTCCCAGCTACTTGGGAGGCTGAGGCAAGAGAATCACTTAAACCCAAGAGTTTGAGGTTGCTGTGAGCTGTGACGCCAGAGCACTCTACCAAGGGTGACATAGCGAGACTCTGTCTCAAAAAAAAAAAAAAACAAGTTTAAGGTCTGATGATCCCAACCTTCCACCCAGTTATGAATGATAAATTGTAGATTAATAAAACCGAGCAAGGTATTCCCTGTTTCTAAGCGCAGCAGGCATGCTAGTGTGTGTGTGTGTATGTGTGTGTGTGTGTGTATGTGTACTAGGACATGAGGAGGGAAGGTTGGATAAAGAGAGGGGCAGGTTACCTATCATCCTTTATCCATTTCCTTCTTTGTGTTTTCTGCTTCCTTCCTGGGTATTAAGGAGTAGACAGCATGTACGTATCTAATCCAGAGCCTGGGAAAATTCCCTTCCAGAGGATTCCTGTATTGAAAAGACAGGTCATTAGCTATAATGAAACCATAAATACTAGCCATAGAAAAACAAGGACTATTTGGTTGCAGAGGTTTTTTTTTTTTTTTTGTATGTGAAATACTTAGGAGATGTGCTACAGAGAAACCAAAAGGACACATTTTGCTGGAAATTAGGGAAAATTTTTATTAATTTTATATTCAATTTTATTTCTTTAGTAAGTATGTTCTTGCTATGTTCCTTATTGAATAGATCACCTTAGATATCTTAGTATCTTAGTATAAATGTATTACTAGACCTTAGATATTATAGTGTAAATGTATTACTAGTTACTTGGGAATTTCTTTTTAAAATAGGCTCTCACCCTTTCACCTAAGGCGAGTCTGCAGCGGCATCATCATAGGTCACTGCAACCTCAAACTCCTGGGCTCAAATGATCCTCCTGTTTCAGCCTTCCAAGTAACTGAGACCACAGCCCCAGCTAATTGCCCAGGCTGGTCTCCAACTCCTGACCTCAAGCAATCCTCTGGGCCTCCCAAAGGGCTAGAATTACAGGCATCAGCTGCCACGCACCGTTCTTGAGTCTTAGTTAGTTTTTCCCATTCTATTGCAAGGAACTTTAGTCCATTGAAATGCTCCACAAAAATGGATTAAATCTCAACAACTTATATTTCAGAAATGTGTTTTTTGGTTTTTAGGGATTTTTTGTTTTGTTCTGTTTTTTTGAGACAGAGTCTCACTTTGTCATCCTTGGTAGAGTCATGGCTCAGAACAACTTAAAACTCATGGGCTTAGGTGATCCTCTTGCCTCAACCTCCCAAGTACCTGAGACTCCAGGCACCCACCACAATGCCCTGCTGATTTTTTGAGACGGGTTCTTGCTCTTGCTCAGGCTGGTTTCGAATTTCTCAGCTCAAGCAATCCACCCTTATTGGCCTCCCAGAGTGCTAGGATTATAGGTGTGAGCCACTATGTGTGGCCTCAGAAATGTGTTTCTTAAACTCTATGCCACTCTTGAATGTTCGCGAGGCACACAAGCATACTAAACTCTCTGGAAAAGCCAACAGTAAAGAAATGAATTGTGAATTTGCATGTTTCAGCTTTAATTGGACACTAGCCTTTTTATTCTAGCAATAGCTCGATATCTGTCATTATCTGATAAGCTAGGAGTAGACAGACCTATTTTGTAAAACATTGCCTTAACTCAGAATGAGAATGCCCTAGTGAGAACATTCCGGGCACTATGCAGGCCAGGGGAGCAGCTATTTAGGGCTTGTGTTGCACCTATCATGCCATATCACTTTATGGAAGGACATCTGTTAGGAAACAGGCCTATCTGCTGCTGAGAGGACCCAGATTACAACGGCTTTATTCCTTTCAAGTCACAGTCCAGAAGTGAGTAGCCTAGGCTGACAAGGTAACTCTGCCTCATCAGGTCATCCAGGATCCTAGGTTGGCAATTGGTCTCTGCAATTCTCACCATTGATTTCTATTTTGTGTCTAGAATACATGCCTCCTCTTTAAGAAATAATCAAGATATTGCTTATATCACGTTTTACATATCTCTAGCCCAAAGCCAGTCAGATGTCCATCCCTAGCTCCCAGGAAAATGAAGTCTCTAGCTGGGTGGCCATACACCCTGCAGAAAGGTGGGCACATTCTATTCCTAGAAGGAAGAAAGGAAAATAGACTCTGGGACTGAGGAGGGGCTCAATGAGTAGTATCTGCCACCAAATTTGGCTACTTCCTTGAAGCCTATGGAACTCTCCTTTCTAGAAAATAGAATGGAAGTCATCATATAATTGAGTGAAAATGCCACTTTTCCACTACAGATCTATACATTCCATTTTTTTTTTTTTTTTTTTTTGAGACAGAGCCTCAAGCTGTCCCCCTGGGTAGAGTGCTGTGGCATTACAGCTCACAGCAACCTCCAACTCCTGGGCTCAAGCGAGTCTCCTGCCTCCGCCTCCCAAGTAGCTGGGACCACAGGCGCCCGCCACAACGCCCGGCTATTTTTCGGTTGCAGCCATCATTGTTGTTTGGTGGGTCCGGGCTGGGGATTCGAACCCGCCACCTTAGGTGTACGTGGCTGGCGCCTTAGCCAGTTGAGCTATAGGCTCTGAGCCTACATTCCACTTTTAATCACAATAATAAACATCATTTTAAAATTATCATCATCTTTTTTTTTTTAGACAGTCTCACTTTGTCACCCTAGGTAAAGTGCCATGGTGTCGTAGCTCACAGCAACCACAAACTCTTGGGCTCAAGATTCTCTTGCCTCCCAAGTAGCTGAGACTATAGGCTCATGCCACTGTTCTTGGTTTTTAAGCAGCTCATTTTAAAATATTCACACTCATCACTAATCAAAGAAATATAAACTCCATGAGAGCAAGGATAGCATCTCACCATTATTGTTAGAGCAATATTCTACACTATAGGTGCCTGGGAGATAAATGTTGCATGAATGAATAAGATGCAAGATTTTACAATGTGGCTGGGCTCATGCCTATAATCTTAGCACTCTGGGAGACTGAGGCAGGTAGGTGGATTGCTTGAGCTCAGAAGTTCAATACCAGCCTAAGCAAGAGCTAGACCCTGTCTCTACAAAAATATAAAAATTAACCAGGTGTTGTGGTAGTAGTCCCAGCTACTTGAGAGGCTGAGGCAAGAGTATTGCTTAAGCCCATGAATTTGAAGTTGCTATGAGCTATGACACCACAGCACTCTACCCAGAACATCAGAGTGAGACTCAAAAAAAAAAATGAGATACTATTATCAACTATTAATTAGTAAAGATTTAAAATAATGATAATGCTTAATGCTGATGAAAATGTAAAAGGGCAGACAATTTCATTATTAATTGGTAAAGCCTTTCCAGGGGGTAGTTTTTTAAATTAAAACTACAAAAATAAACAAGATTTTGCTGATCACAGGAGTAAAATGTAAAAAATTGTTAATACATTAACTTGATGGTGGTTTCAGGAACCATACATTACTGATGAAAGTCTTTTGACATAACCATTGAGGAGATATTTTGGGATTGCCTATTGCAATAAAAATGCATATACTCTCACTCAGCAATATCTCTTCTAGAAATTTGTTTTTAAAGATATATTTTTCAGGCCTTGCAGGGTGGCTCATGCCTGTAATTCTAGCACTCTGGGAGGCTGAGGTAGGAGGATCCCTTGAGCTCAAGAGTTTGAGACCAACCTGAGCAAGAGCAAGACCCCATCTCTACTAAAAACAGAAAATTTAAAATAAATAAATAATAGAAAAATAAAAATAGGAAAATTAGCTGGACATTGTGGTAAGTGTGTGTAGTCCCAGTTATTCAGGAGGCTGAAGCAGGAGGAACCTTGAACCTAGAAATGTAAGTTTGCTGTGAGCTGGATTGATGCTAAAGCACTCAAGCCTGGACAACAGAGTGAGATGCTGTCTCAAGAGGAAAAAAGGAAAGAGATATTCCTATTTTGTGATATTCCTATATATAGGAGGGTACATATTATAGATGTGTTTGGAGTGACAAACCCTGGAAAAGGCTTAGATGTCCATCACTGGTCTGGGAAATAAATGGCACATAACTCTTAAAAAGATCTATTGTTAAAACAGTGATAATCAAAGTATACAACAGTATTTCTATAATACTATTTGGTGGGTTTCTTCAAAAGTGACAGGAATATGTACACACACATAGAGATAGTCTGGGGAAAAGAAATAAGATTGAAGGTCAGAGATGGAAGATGACTTGTTTACTTTTATACCCTTTTAATTTGTTTAATCCCTTTTATCAGGTATCTTTTCAGCAGAAGTAAAAAACTTTGAAAATCACTATTTATAATCTTTGGCTCAGTAATTCTCTTTCTAGTAACATATGCCAAAGGATTAATTTGTGATACAAATAAAAAATATTATTATTTTTTTTTTAGAGACAGAGTCACTTTGTCACCCTGGGTAGAGTGCCATGGCATCACAGCTCACAGCAAGCTCCAGCTGCTGGGCTTAGGCGATTCTCTTCCCTCAGCCTCCTGAGTAGCTAGGACTACAGGTGCCTACCACAACACCCAGCTATTTCTTGTTGCACTTTTGCCAGGAGCAGGTTAGAACCTGTCACCCTTGGTATATGGGGCCAGCATCCTACTCACTCAGCCAAAGGCGCTGCCCATAAAATTACAATTATTATGTAGCATTTTCAGAGATACTGGAACATGATAACACACCGAGGTCCTTAAGGGCAGCCTTTGACTGATTTTACAGAACAAATCCTTTTATTAAAAAGGGTGAAGCAGAGAAAGATGAAGCTTTTCTTGCCTTCTTTGGTGCTTAATAAAGAACAATCTTGAAATCAGAAGGCTCCACCGTTTTAGGAGAAAAGAAATGGGGTGGGGAGGAGCTTAGTTAATGGTGGTTAAGTATGTAGCTAGGATGGTGTCAGTTTTGCCACTTGGGAGTAGCACTGTGAACGTGTATTATTGTTTCTTTATCCTTTTCTGTTTGATACTAGTTCAGACTCTTCTGGCTTTAAGTAAGAGAAACTCAAATCAAACTAGCTTAGTAAAAAAGATATTCATTGGCTCCCGGAACCAGTCAGGGCTCTGATGCTTATTGGTTCACCTAAACAGTTATGAGAACTGACCGGTTTCTTTCCAATTTTCTTTTCTGCTCCTCTCTGGACTTTGAGGTCAGTGTCTCTAGGGTAGGTCTGTCTTCTCCACAAGCCTTAAAACCCTGTGACCAGCAGCTTCTGGATTCACATTTCCTAGTTTTGCCACTAGAAAAACAAATAATGTCCCCCTCATTCTTTGAGGGGGTGGAGGAAGTCCACTTAAAACATTCCCAATGAGTAAATGAGGTGAAGGCTATGTTATTTAGTAGGATGTAAGTAAGCACTCCAATTTGTACAAATAATCAACACATTGAGTCCCATAATGGCGTAAGTGTATTTATGATCTATGTACAAATGACTGAATAAAAAAAAAAAGAATAAATAAATAAATAAATTATATCATATCCAAAAAAAACTTCCCAATGAAAAATTCTCATTGGCCCACTTTAGATCACATGTCCACCCACAGACTGATGACAGTGGTCAGGCTGGTGGTAATGAGAGAGTGTCATTGGCCACCTTGGTCCACTGCGTGCTCTTCCCACAGTTACTATGAGAGGAGGGCAGATTTGTGAAATGAGACATCCACTGGGCAGATGTTAGTGCAACGTGAGGAAGAGTGTGATGTACCTGGGAAAGAAGAGAGCTGCTGGGCTAGCAGAGGCCTACAAGTCCACAGCACTTCTCAGTGACACACTGTTTCACATGGGTAATCAGGAAGAGAGCTTTAGAATGGAAAAAGAATACCACCTCCTTCTCTCTCCCACTCGTCCTGGGGTTCAGTGGTATCTCTAAAATGCTTCCCTACAGACCTTCTAGTCATTTGGGAAGATCATTACATTCACTTCTAATTAAAACTTGGAATCAAACTACACCAGGCCATAGTAAATGGTCTAATAAAATAGTTTTCTGACACCCAGAACCTGGTTAGTTTTTTATTTCCACTTTACCTCCAGGCAACGGAAACCCTGCTTGCAACTGAGTGCTACCCTATGGTTTGAATTTCAGGGTGAGGCTCAATTCCTAAGGCCCTGGTTTCTACATTTTTCTGCCTCTCTTAAAGTAGCCAGGTCTGTGTTTATTGATGTTCTCAGCATGATGCAAAATACCCTTGTTTACTCTGGACTGTCCCAATGAGCAAGGAGTCGTGTCTGTGTTTGCCTTCCTCTGTTTGATTTGTTAATTCTTATTGTGTATTTCGGTAAGTTTCTGTAAATATCGCTAGACACCTTTGTTAATGACTGATTATTTCAATAATGAGAGGGAGAAAGATTATACAATATGCTCTACTTTCTTATGACTTAATTCACTACTTTTCTGTAAAATTACTAGAGTAGGCACCAACTTATAAAGAAATAATATGCTTTTTACAAATTTATTTTTCAATCCAACAAAAGCAACTACTATTATGTTAGATACAGGATAAAAATTACATAGAATGGCTCGG
>NW_003852476.1:5587696-5590466 GCF_000181295.1 Otolemur garnettii | reverse complement strand
TGCTGAATCATGTAATAATTCTATATTTAACTTTTTTGAGGAACCTATTGTTTTTCATAGTGGCTGCACAATCTTATATCCTCAGCAACAGAGCAAAGGTTCTCATTTCTCCACATCCTTGACTTCACCTGCTATTTTTTTGTTTGGAGTGTAAGGTGGGAAATTCATCCATACTTAGCCTCTCATTTTGTTTACAAGGAACTGAGATCCAACTCGTTTAAATAAATTGTCCAAGATAGCGCAAACTTGAGGAGTAAATTGTAGTGGTTAAAAAATTGAGCTCTGGGCTCAGTGCCCATAGCTCAGTGGTTAGGGTGCTGGACGCACGCACCGGGGCTGGTGGGTTTGAACCTGGCCCAGGTTTGCTAAACAAGAATGACAATAAGAACAACAACAAAAAATAGCCGGGCATTGTGGTGGGCACCTGTAGTCCTAGCTACTAGGCAGGCTGAGGCAGGAGAATCACTTAAGCCCAAGAGTTTGAGGTTGCTGTGAGCTGTGATGCCATTGCATTCTACCCAGGGTGACAAAGTGAGACTCTGTCTCAAAAAAAACAATTGGGCTCTGAAACTAGATTCCAGTTTTTTTGAATCCTGGCTGTGCTAGTGACTGGCTATGTTACCTTGAGCAACTTACTTACCTTGCTGTCTTAGTTTCCATGTCTTTAAAATGAATATGACTTAAAGGTACCTGCCTCATAGACTTGTTGTGAGGATAAATGAGATAACACCTGCACAGTGCGGCATGACGATGCCCACAGAGTCTTTGAAATTCCTCCCGTGGGGAAATGGGATCTAATCCCCTTCCCCTCGATTCCAGGCTGGCAGCAGGCGCTCATTTGTCACTAATGAAACGCAGCTGGAGTGATGCTGCCTGGCTTCCAAGTCCAAGTCAGGAGAAGCCTTCCGGCTTCTGCCTTGTTCTCTCTGGGGGAACCCAGCTACTGTTTAAGAAGTCTGACTACCCTTCTGGAAAGACCTACGTGGAGAGGAAGAGGGGCCGCACTTAGGCCAGCTTTCCTGCCATCCTGACAAGGCACCAGGCATCAGAGTAAAGCTATATGGACCCCAAGACCAGACCAGCTATCAGCTAACAGTAACCAGTGGCCACAGAGGGTAACACATGAAGCAAAAGAATTGCCAACTGAGTTTTGCTTAAGTATATTTACACTTTTAACTTCGGCACTAAATTACACAACAATCAACAATCAGAGTAGTATGCTATATAATACCCACCACTAGAATGTAACCTGTACAAGGGAGGGGATTTTTTTTTTTAATTGAGACAGAGTCTCACTTTGTCATTCTCAGTAGAGTGCTATGGTGTCATAGCTCACAGCAATCTCAAACTCTTTGTTTTTTTTTTATTTTTTTTTTATTTATGTACATTAATGCACTTCTGGGATACAGTGTGGGGTTTTCACATGCAATCCGAAATACTTCCATCAAGTGTTTTTTTTTAAAGAATAAAGTTTAATTAGGGATTAAAGTATCTACAGCAATTAAATATGAAGGAAGTATTCAAAAACATAACAGGAAGGATCGTATTTTTAAAGCATTTACATTGCAAATGATGTCTTTGACAGAACTTTTGTGTGTGTGTGTGTTAAAACATTTATGCTCTAGTTCTAGAAAAGTTCACTTGTACCCTTGTTAGACCATATAGGTGATCTTTCCAGTTACCCTCCCACCACCCATACGCCTTTCTCCCCTCCCCTCCCCTACCTCCTCTCCATAATCTCAAACTCTTGAGCTCAAGTGATTCTCTTGCCTCAGCCTTCCTAGTAGCTGGGACTGCAGGCACCTACCACAATGCCTGACTATTTTTTTGTTTTGTTTTGTTTTGTTTAGCAGACCCAGGCTAGGTTTGAACCCACTAGCCCTGGAGCATGTGTCTGGCACCCTAACCACTGAGCTACAGGTGCCTAGCCAAAGGAGGGGATTTTTGTCTTTTTCCCTCATCACTGTTTCCCCAGAGCTTAGAGCAATGCCTAGCATATAATTGATGTTCAATAAATATTGTTCAAAAGCTGGAGGCATCATACTACTTGACTTTAAATTATATTATAAGGCTATAGTAATCAAACAGCATGTTGTGGCCGGGAGTGGTGGCTCACGCCAAGGCAGGTAGATTGCTTGAGCTCACAGGTTTGAGACCAGCCCCAGCTAGAGTGAGACCTCATCTCTAAAAATAGCCAAGCATTGTGGTGGGCACCTGTAGTCCCATCTACTCGGGAGGCTGAGGCAAAAGAATCACTTGAGCCCAAGAGTTTGAGGTTGCTGTGAGCTGTGATGCCATAGCACTCTACAGAGGCAACAAAGTGAGACTCTGTTTCAAAACAAACAAACAAACAAACAAACAAACAAAAAACAGCATGTTGCTGAAAACAATGAAACAGGATACAGAATCCAGAACTAAATCCACATGTCTACAGCCAACTGATTTTTTACAAAGACACCTAGAACATTCACTGGAGGACAGGACATCTTCTTCAATAAATGGTGCTGGGAAAATTGGATATTTATGTGCAGAAGAATGAAACTGTATCCCTATCTATTATAATGTAATATAACAGTCCACTCAAGATGTACTAAAGACTTGGCTTGGCGCCTGTGGCTCAAGTGGCTAAGGCGACAGCCACATACACCTAAGGTGGCAGGTTCAAATCCAGCCTAGGCCCGCCAAACAACAATGATGGCTGCAACCAAAAAAAAACCAGCCAGGCGTTGTGGCGGGTGCCTGTGGTCCCAGCTACTTGGGAGGCTGAGGC
>NW_003852476.1:5584762-5586063 GCF_000181295.1 Otolemur garnettii | reverse complement strand
CAAAACTACTTCTGGCCAGCTATGAGATCTTCATCTGGCTCATTTTCCCTGAGCAGTCAGTAGAATGAATGATTGTTGGTCTGTATACCTCCCAGCATGATTTGGCTGACATGGCTCTGCAGAAAGATCTTCCCATGGCAACAAAGGATACAACAAAATGGTCAGAGCTTTTTGAGGTCCTGCATAGGAAAACACGCATAGTGAGAATAAGATGGAGTCCGTCAGGCTAGGGTGGACAAGACACAGCTGGTCTGGTTGTCTTAAGTCCTAAGTGATCTTCACCTCTTGTTTCTCATTTTACTGTTCTGTAAATTTAACTCCCTCTCTAAAGACGCCCATCTTGAATACTTTAGGAATTAACTTTTGAATTGGAAATGTTATAACAAACTGTCACTGAGTTATGTTAATTATTATTTAAAATAAGGGTTATTGTGGTCTTTGCCTTAGAAAGATTGATTTAGGAAATTAACTCTTTTTTTTTTTTGAGACAGAGTCTCACTTTGTCACCCTTGTTAGAGTGCGTGCCATCACAGCTCACAGAAACCTCAAACTCTTGGGTTTAGACGATTCTCTTGCTTCAGCCTCACAAGTAGCTGGGGCTACAGGTGCTCACGACAACACCCTGCTATTTTTTTTTTGTTGTTGTTGTTGTTTAGCAGACCCAGGATGGGTTCGAACCCATCAGCCCCTGTGTATGTGGCTGGCACCCTAACCACTGGGCTAAGGGTGCCGAGCCAGGAAATTAATTTTTACATTAAAAATGTTGGAATAGATTTTCACTGAGTAGTGCTGATTATTATTTAAAATAAAAGCTATTGTGGTCTACACTGTGAACTATTATATATAAAGCTGTATTTTTGAAATGAAAGAACAGAACAGTCTTGGAGAAGCTACTGTCACTATTCTCCAAAATTGCCTTCTGACAATTAAAGTTTGGTGGACCTATTCCCATCTCTATACTGGCCGACAGTGAAGGCAGCTGGACCTGCTTATCTGGTAACAAATAGATCCAACAAAAGCATTTTTGACAAAATGGTGGGAATTAGTGATTCCAAACTGATATCATCTTTGGCAAAGCAAACTGAATTCAAAAGAAATAAATGTTAAGGTGGCGTCTGTAACTCAAGCGGCTAAAGCGCCATCCACATACACCAGAGCTGGCAGGTTCCAGTCCAGCTGGGCCTGCCAAACAATGACAACTACAACCTAAAAATAGCTGGGCACTTTGGTGGGCACCAGTAGTCCCAGCTACTCAGGAAGCTGAGGCAAGATAATTGCTTAAACCCAGGAGTTTGAGGTTG
>NW_003852476.1:5580006-5584657 GCF_000181295.1 Otolemur garnettii | reverse complement strand
AAAGAAAGAAAGAAAGAAAGAAAGAAAGAAGAAGAAAGAAAGAAATGTTGGGGCTATTGAGATATCTTTCAGTGAAACATTTTTACCTAAAGTTAAAATATTACTTAAAATATAATTGTCAGTGTAGTCAAACTAAATATCTGAGGTCAAAAATCAGAATTGGGAAAGTTGGAGTATGTATTAAAATATTGCTGTTATTTATACTCTAATCATTGGGGTTCAAATAACTTACCTTGTTTCACTGCAGTTAACCAAGGAGGGCCAGGCCACTCCTTCCAGTGCCATATTCAGCCCCAAATGCTACAGGCTTGGGGTATGAATGGTTTCGCTGATCATTTGCTTCTAAAGCACATCCTCTGCCCAGGCCACACTGTCAGGAGGGACATCCAGCCTCACCAGCCTGCTATACCAAGAGCACCCACATACTCTACAGGCTGTTTTTGAGCCGGGCCATGAGGTCAGACTTTGCTTGCATTGGAGTAATTTCTATTTGAGGGCTATTGATGTCCTTTCCTGTGGTTTGAACTCAGTCAACATTATCTCCGTCATTCAGTGATACTCTTTTTAGAGACAGAGTCTCACTTTATTGCCCTTGGTACGATGCTGTGACATCACACCTCACAGCAACCTCCAACTCCTGGGCTCAGGCAATTCTCTTGCCTCAGCCTCCCCAGTAGCTGGGACTACAGGTGCCTACCACAATGCCTGGCGATTTTTTTGTTGCAGTTTGGCCAGGGCCGGACTTGAACCCGCCACCCTTGGTATATGGGGCTAGTGCCCTACTCACTGAGCCAAAGGCGCCACCCAGTGATATTCTAATAATATTGAACTACAAAAGAGAAAATGTTGGTTTTCAGGCATTTCTATAAATTTACTCATTTCATTTCCACCTCCCTATCAAGCGTCCAACTCTATAAACCAATGGCTATTGGTAAGGGGAGCCATTGTCGAACCACCAAGGATCTAGTTATACAGTTTCTCTAGGACTCAGGGGCTTACTTGACATGTATTTGCATAACTATGATTGGCTTCTCAAGTGATTCTTGAGAATAAAAAAAGAACAAGGACTATCTGCCCCTTGCTGTATTTAAAACAGAGACAAAGTTTAAATATAATTTACTTAGCTGAAGTTCCATCTAATCAAGCGACTTTTCCACAACCAGAAGCATGATGTGTGTGTGTGTGTGTGTGTGTGTGTAACACCTTTGAGTGCATGTGTATGCTTGCACACAAGGAGGCAGGTTTAGCTCTCACCCCAACTCAAATTTATAAATGTTTCTGTGGTCTGTGATTCTATAAACTTATACAGTTCTCAAGTAGAGCATTTAGGGGAGTTTAAAGAAGATTTGAACATGTTAAAAAAATAGTGAATTTCATTTACAGTTGTAGACTCCAATTCAATAAACAATATTTAGCATTTAGAGAGGTAACAGAATTAAAAAGAGACTTAAACTGGCCAAATATAAGAGCCAATGATTGGTAAACTCCAAAATTTTTATGTATATATACGTGTATATATGTAATCAGTCTTTTATATATAAGTGTGTGTGTATATATCTCTCATTGGTCTTTTGTATATATGAAATCAATCTATCTATATATTATATATATACATATATAAAGGAATGTTTATAAATATATATGTATATAGATTGATTTTATATATATAAAAGACCAATGAGAGATATATATACACACACTTATATATAAAAGACTGATTACATGTGTGTGTGTATCTGTGTGTATATTTTTATCATTAGTCTTTTGGACATTCTATGCTTTAAAGCTCCATCAGACTGTTTGGAATATCTATGGCCAGGCACAGTGGCTCTCACTGGTAATCCTAGCACTCTGAGCAGCCAAGGCAGGAGGATCATTTGAGCTCAAGAGCACTTGAGCTCAGGAGACCAGCCTGAGCAAG
Source organism: Otolemur garnettii (assembly GCF_000181295.1). Taxonomy (NCBI): domain Eukaryota; kingdom Metazoa; phylum Chordata; class Mammalia; order Primates; family Galagidae; genus Otolemur; species Otolemur garnettii. The sequence goes on along the minus strand of NW_003852476.1, from coordinate 5,582,736 downwards.
AGTGAGACCTCCATCTCTACTAAAAATCGAAAAATTAGCCAGGCCTGGTGGCAGGTGCCTGTAGTCCCAGCTATTTGGGAGGCTGAGGCAGGAGGATCACTTGAGCCCAGAAGTCTGAGGTTGCTGTGAGCTAGGCTGATGCCATGGCACTCTAGCCTGGGCAGCAGAGTGAGACTTTGTCTCAAAAAAAAAAAAGGCTTTAGAATATCTAAAATCACAACTGCTAAAACATAGTGTACTGCTTATGGGTTTTTACATGTGTAGTCCACAAATGCAGGCTTCAGCGCAGCACCTCCACCCCCACTGTCCTCTGTGGGAGGCAGAGTCTCTCTGATTTAGCGTCTACTTCATATGATTGTTGTGCAATTTAAATGAGAAAGTAGAACAAGAGTGTTAAGCATCTAGTAAGTGCTCAAAAACACCAGCCATTATAATTACTATCTTTTAAATCAAATTTGAGTGCTAAGATATTTTACTTTCACAAAGTACACTTACAACTAACTGTTCACCTGTCCCATCGCCTTCATTTCTGTGACCATGACACAGTATTTTCATTGTCATTTGTAACAGTGGTATCTTTCATCTCTCTTAGATATGCCCAGTCCTCTACAGTGCAGAAAGCCCTGGACACCAAAACTCCAGGCAAAAAAGTAAATAAAATAAAACGCAGAAAGCAAAAACTAATTCAATTGAGACTTGTTGGTGTCCTGATATTTAAACATTTAGCTCAAGTATTGATTCTTTTTGCATTTAAATCAATTTTAGATGTTAATCACTAACCTAATTGCTAGTGATCCTACAATTAACGTAAGAACACAAATCATGGGCATTTAGTAGATATTAAAGTTAGATAACAGGTAATTTTTTTCTCTTAGTCTTTGAGGTTATTGATCAAGCTACAAGTAATTTCTCTTTCCAAATGGAATTCCGGCTCTTATGTAAGAATAAGGAAGTAACAATATCCCTTGGAAAGGGCTATCAGACCTCCCTGACTAGGTTAGGATGTCATTTGAGAGGAGGAAATTAAAATTAAACATCACAGCTGAAGCACAGATGGGAAGCTGGATAAACTGTCCACCCTCTATTCTGATTAGTACAACATTTGTTAGGGCTAAATGCTTGATGTATATTTGGCAATGACAGTTATTCTGCTAAAAAGAAAGGAAATGAATGATCCCATCAACATTGTGATGTGGTTGAGATTTATCTGCATCTAATCTAACCATGTTTGGAATATGTTGAAAATCTTGATCTATTCAAAAGTTTCCAATTTGGCAGAACTTTCTTCCTTGTCAGCACTCAGAAAAGTCTTTGAAGTGGATAGGGTCTCTAACATGAAGGGGGAGAAACAAATGCAATGGATAGGCCTTAAACATTCTGTAAAACTCCAAATGTCTTTTCCACATCCACATTCTTCTCCTGTGATTACCCTGTGCTCATTTTAATGGGAAGCTTTGCTGTGGATCAGAAACCAGGAGGTAGTCTCGAACCGGCCTGCCGCATCTTTATTCTGGTGTCAGTGGTTTCAAGAGCCCCTCACTCCTCACAGCCTCTTCATTTCTACCCTCAACTCATGTGGACTGGGCCAAAGTGACGTTGATAAAAATGCTTAACATCGGCTCTTTAGGTTCTCACATAATGATCAGCGATTGTGTTGTTTAGATTAGACTGATCTAACTCTCTCACACAGCTCCTCATTCCTAACCTCCTTGATTCAGCCATAGTACTTTGCCAAAATGAGGTTGAACTTGAAAATGAGGTTAAACAACTTGCCTATTGTAGCGAATAGCGAATCTCCTGCAAGAAAGACATGTTCCCTACTCAGTCCATAGCTATGAATACTGATGACCTTCCTCCAACTCCAGAGGAGCCACAGGGACTAGGGAGCCAGAACATGGAGTCCCTGTGCCCTCATCCTTCTATGCAGCAAGGACTTTTGCCTCAGACCAAGGTGGATAACATCATCTCTGAAGGGTTTAAGCAGTGTATATAGTGTATTCATACAATGACAACTCAGAGTACAGACTGGAGCACCAGAAAGGGCCCCCCTTTGGTTTGGCAGTAGGTTAGAGGCTCACCCTAACCACCTGTCCCCAGCACCTTCAAGTGAATCTCATCATTCACATTGCTACTTATATATACAAAACCCATCTGTAACTCAGGGCAGGACAAGGAAAGCCCCATATGAGCCACTTATCTCAGTCAAACTTGTCCTTGATTCACAAAAAGGTGAGTGAAAGATCATGGATCAGTAGGAAAATCTGTAACTTAAGTGAGAATAATTAAAATAAACATTGAAAGTATTATTAGCCCAGGGCCAGGAGGCCGAGGGAGGAGAAGCACTTGAGGTTAGGAGTTGGAGGCTGCAGTGAGGTATGATGACACTGCTGTACTCTAGTCTCAAAAAAACCCAAAAAAACAAAAAATTAACCTAGCAACAGAACTATAGAGAACATGTAAAACATGAGAAATCACAAGGACCCCATTAGTGTGTGCAAAGAGAAGATATCATATCCATTAAACCAGGAGAGACAACTGTGAAAAAGGAGCGATTGAAAAACAATAAGGAGGCTTGGTGCCTGTGGCTCAAGTGGCTAAGGCCCCAGTCACATACACGTAAGGTGGCGGGTTCGAATCCACCCCAGGCCCGCCAAACAACAATAATGGCTGCAACCAAAAAAAATAGCCAGGCGTTGTGGCAGGTGCCTGTGGTCCCAGCTACTTGGGAGG
>NW_003852476.1:5577964-5579056 GCF_000181295.1 Otolemur garnettii | reverse complement strand
AGTCTCCTGCCTCTGCCTCCCAAGTAGCTGGGACCACAGGCGCCCACCACAATGCCTGGCTATTTTTTGGTTGCAGCCGTCATTGTTGTTTGGCAGGCCTGGGGTGGATTTGAACCCGCCACCTTTGGTGTATGTGGCTGGCACCTTAAAGACTTGAGCCACAGGCGTCCAACCTGAATTGAATTTTTTTAAAAAAGAAGAGGTGACAGAGGACAACCTTGTCTGGTTCCAGTTCTAAGAGGAAAAGCTTTCAGTTTTACTCCATTCAGTAAAATACTAGCTGTGGGTTTGTCCTAGATAGCTTCTATCAATTTAAGGAATGTGCCACCTATGCCTATACTCCTCAATGTTCTAATTAAAAAAGGATGCTGAATTTTATCAAACGCTTTTTCAGCATCTATTGAAAGGATTGTGTAGTTTTGGTTTTACTTCTGTTGACATGGTGAATAACATTTATAGATTTGCATTTGCATATATTAAACCAGCCTTGCATTCCTGTGATGAAACCTACTTGATCCTGATGTATGACTTTTTGATGATAAGCTGTAATCTATTGGCTAAAATTTTATTGAGAATTTTTGCATCTATATTCATTAGTGAAATTGGTCTGAAATTCTCTTTTTTAGTTGGGTGTTTACCTGGTTTTGGTATCAGGGTGATGTTTGCTTCATAGGACGTGCTGGGGAAGATTCTTTCCTCTTCCATCTTTTGGAATAATTTCTGCAGTATGGGAATAAGCTCTTCCGTGAAGGTTTGATAGAATTCAGCTGTGAAGCCATCTGGACCAGGGCATTATTTTGTTGGGAGATTTTTTATTGTTTCTTTAATCTCAATGCTTGAAAGTGGTCTGTTCAGGAGATCTATTTCATCCGGGCTAAGTTTGGGGAGAGGGTGTGATTACAAGTATGGATCCATTTCCTTCACATTGTCAAATTTCTGGGCATAAAGTTTCTGGTAGTATTCAGAGATGATCTCTTCTATCTCTGTGGCATCAGTTGTTATTTCCCCTTTATCATTTCTGATTGAGGTTACTAGAGATTTTACTTTTTTATTTCTAGTTAGTCTGGCCAAAGGTTTATCTATTTTTTTTTT
>NW_003852476.1:5576500-5577332 GCF_000181295.1 Otolemur garnettii | reverse complement strand
AAGAGGAACCATACCTAGATACATTCTGAAATTTCAGAACACCATGGATAAAGAAAACATACTAACATCCTTGACAGGGATGGGGAGGTGGGAACAGTTTTCTGCAAACAAATAACAATTTCAGAAATCTTGTTGCTCCACAGGATGCAAGAAAGCAATGGAGTAGAGAGAGGAGTGGCTCAGACAAACTCACAGATGAAGCGTGAAAGTTTAAGTATCATTACAGAAAATGTAATTATTAAAAACTGACAATGGAAAAGGAATTACAAACTTGAAAGAACAGACATCTACCTTTAGTCAGGTATATAAGGAGGTTAGAAATTGGGCACTATGTGAGCAGTAGTTTCTAAATTAATTGAGTTTCCCATTCAGTTGAGGGAGGGATAGTTATCAGTTGGAGGAATAGCTATCCTTTTACCAGTTGAACTTCAGCAGCAACTCTGGGTGCTGTTGCTTCAGACCACCTCAGAGAGACAGTCATCAAAACACTGTCTATAGGTCTTCCAGAAATTCAAAACCAGACTCCCCAGGTCCCAGAAGCAAAATAGACGAATAGATGGACAGAATCAACAACACTTGGTTTCAGAAAAATTTTGACCTAAATTAAAACTGCCACATTCTAATCAAGTTTACTTAGCCAATTATTTTTATTTTTAGGCTGATTAATTTAGAACATAATGAGATTATTTAAATTAAAATGTCTCATTATAGGCTTGGCGCCTGTGGCTCAAGCGGCTAAGGCGCCAGCCACATACACCTAAGGTGGCAGGTTCGAACCCGCCAAACAACAATGATGGCTGCAACCAAAAAAATGGCTGGGCGTTGTGGCGGG
>NW_003852476.1:5573282-5576352 GCF_000181295.1 Otolemur garnettii | reverse complement strand
AAAAAAAAAAAAGTCTCATTATAAAGTGTATTGGTTTTAGGCCAGGTGAGGTGGCTCACACCTGTAATCCTAGCACTCTGGGAGGCTGAGGTAGGTGGATCATTTGAGCTCAGGAGTTGGAGACCAGCCTGAGGAAGAATGAGACCACCGTCTCTACTAAAAATAGAAAAACTAGCCAGCAGCTGTAGTCCCAGCTGCTGGAGAGCCTGAGGCAAGAGGATTACTCAGGGCCCAAGAGTTTGAGGTTGCTGTGAGCTACGTTGATGCCACAGCCCTCTATCCAGGGTGACTGAGTGAGACTCTGTCCAAAAAAAGAAGGGAAAAGAAAAACTAGCTGGGTGTAGAGAGGCTGGGGCCAAAGGATTGCTCAACGCCAAGAGTTCGAGGTTACCATGAGCTATAATGCCATGGCATTCTACCCATCACAACAGAGTGAGACTCTATCTCAATAAAAATAAAATAAAATAAAATAAAACAAAAAAATAGGCCAGTGTTGTGGCAGGGGCTCCTGTAGTCCCAGCTACATGGGAGGCTGAAACAAGAGAATCACTTAACCCCAAGAGTTTGAGGTTGCAGTGATGCCACAGCACTCCACTGAGGGCAACTGAGACTCTATCTCAAAAAAAAGCCCAATAATCAAAATGTTTAAAGTATGATGTCTAAGCCACAAAAGACTTTAGACACAAATTCTTTCAAATCTACCAGGAAAGGAAAAAAAAAGAAAGGAGAAAGAGAGAAATTGAGAAAGTAAGAGCTTCCAATTTTAGTGTAGTTCTGATACCAGAACCTGGCAAGGAAGGTGTTGAAATAAAAATATCAGACTGCAGGTTTTTATTGGTTTTTTTTTTCTTTTGTTTTGTTTTGTTTTTTTGAGACAGAGTCTCATTCTGTCACTTTGGGTAGAGTGTTGTAGTGTCAGCCTAGTTCACAGCAATCTCCAACTCTTAGGCTCAAGTGATACTCCTGAATCAGCCTTCTGAGGAGTTGGGACTATAGAGCCACCAGGTCTGGCTTAGTAGAAATGAGGGTCTCTAACTCCTGAGCTCAGGTGATCAACCTGCCACAGCCTCCCACAGTTCTAGGATTATAGGCATGAGCCACCCCACCCAGTCCAGGTTACAGTTCTTTACCTGGAGTCTTCAGACACTGGGTATTCATGGATGGAACTTTAGGAGGGCTCCAAAATCCTTGAAATTATATAGATGGTTGTGTGTCAATAACTTTTCAGAAGAGAGGGTATAAGGCTTTTATTTGATTTTCTAACATGTCTATGACTTGCAGAAAGAACTATGGCAATAGAGCCATTCCACAATGAGAATAGGGATATCATAAATAAAATACTAATGAGATAAATTTGGCAATGTATTAAAAACCATTATATCATGACCTAGGATATTTTACAAAAGAAATTTGAGATAGTCAACATAAAGAAATCTATTTAGGGTGGCACCTATGACTCAGTGAGTAGGGTGCCAGCCCCATATACCAAGGGTGGCAGGTTCAAACCCCACTCAAGTCAAACTGCAACAAAAAATAGCCAGGCATTGTGGCAGGCGCCTGTAGTCCCAGCTACTCGGGAGGCTGAGGCTAGAGAATTGCCTAAGCCTAACAGCTGGAAGTTGCTGTGAGCTGTGATGCCATAGCACTCTACTGAGGGTGACAAAGTGAAACTCTGTCTCTAAAAAAAAAAAGAAATCTATTTAAGTTTACAGTGGCAATCTCTAGATGGTCACAATATAAGATTTAATTTTCTTCAGAATGTTTTTTTGAGGTCAACCCAGAAAATCAACAGGAATAAAAAATAATTACAACAAATATTCAATAAATAAGCAGATAAAAGATGATAGCATCCTTAGGGCCATAGCAATAATCAGATAGAAAAACATTTTAAAAGATTTTCTTCATAATAGCAATACCAGCTATGAAGTGCTAAGAATAAGCATAATGAGACTTTTGCAAAGGGCTTTGTATTAGTTTTCTATGGCTATTGTAACAAATGGCCCCAAAGTAGATGACCCAAAACAATAGAAATTTATCTTCTCACAGATTAGGGGGCTGAAAGTCTCAAACAAAGATGTCAGCGGGCTTGGTACGTTTTGGGTGGCTCTGAGGGAGAGAGATACTATTCATGCATCTGTTCTAGCTCCTGGCGGTCCTGGCAAATCTTGGCATCCCATGGCTTACTAGGGCGCATCACTTCAATGTCTGCCTCTTTGTCACATTGCCTTCTTCTCTGTATGTCTGCGTATCCATTTCTGTCTCTTATAAGGATACTTTCATTGGATTTAGGAGCCACCCTAATCCAGTATGATCTCATCTCATTCCTTACCTTAATGATATACACAAGAACCTTACTTCTGGCTTGGTGCCTGTAGCTCAAGCGGCTAAGGCTCCACATACACGGGAGCTGGCGGGTTCGAATCCAGCCCCAGCCTGCCAAACAACAATTGTAGCTACAACCAAAAACTAGCTGGGCATTGTGGTGTGCACCTATAATCCCAGCTACTGGGGAAGGTGAGGCAAGAGAATCACTTAAGCCAAGAGTTGGAGATTGCTGTGAGCTATGATGCCACAGGGCTCTACCCAGGGCGACAGCTTGAGACTCTGTCTCAAACAAATAAACAAACAAAACCTTACTTCCAAACAAGGCTGCATTCTGGGGTTCCATGTAGTCTTGAATTTCAAACCACTTAATTTTCTGCAGGCTTAACCGGACCTGGATAAATGAAGAAATGCACTATGTTCCTGAATAGTAGAACTTAGTATTTTAAACATATTATTTTGTAATTACTAAAAGAATGATATCTAAATGAATAGTATAAATTAGATAAAGGAGATAAAAATTTAAAAATTACTGGAAAAGAAGGTAGGAAGGATGAAGACAGACAAGATGAAACAAATAAAAACTAAATATAAAGATGGTAGACTTACATCAGATTATATCAGTGAACTCATTAAATGTAAATGGATGTCACTGTGTCTATAGAGGACTAAATTATATGCTGCTTATTAGAAACCCACCTTAAACATAAAGACACAGACAACTTGAAAGTAAAAGGATGGCAGCCAC
>NW_003852476.1:5570953-5573003 GCF_000181295.1 Otolemur garnettii | reverse complement strand
GCTGAGATGCCATGGCACTCTACCCAGGGGGACAGCTTGAGGCTCCTGTCTCAAAAAAAAAAAAAAAACAGTAAAAGGATGGGAAAACAGCAAACAGCACGAAAACCCTAATCAAAAGAAAGCTGGTATCATTATATTTATGAGACAAAGTGTACTTTCAGACAAGGAGTATTGCTAGAGATAAGAAAGAACATGTTTAGCCTGGTGTGGTAGCTCTTGCCTGTAATCCCAGCTACTCTGGAGGTTGGAGCTCATGAATCACTTCAGCCCTGGAGTTCAAGGCTGCAGTAATCTAAACCACACCACTGCACTCCAGCCTGGATGACAGGGCAAGACATCATCTCAAAAATAAAATGAAATGGTCTCAGGCCAGGTGCTATGGCTTACACCTGTAATCCTAGTACTCTGGGAGGCCACGGTGGGAGGACAGCTTGAGCTCAGGAATTCTCCACCAGCCTGAGCAAGAGCAAGACCCCATCTTTACTGAAAAAAGAAAAGCTAGCTGGGCATTGTGGCAGGTGCCTGTAGTTTTAGCTACTTGGGAGGCTGAGGCAAGAGGATCGTGGCGAAGCCCAGGAGTTTAAGATTGCTATGAACTATAACACCTGAGGCAACAGTGTGAAATTGTGTCTCCAAACAAAACAAAAACAAAAAACAGCAAAAACCAACAATACTAAATCTGTATGGACATAAGTAACATAACTTTAAAATATATAAAGCAAAAATGAGCTGAACTGAAAGGAGAAATAGACAAATTTACAATCATACTTGGAGGTTTTAACAAACATCTCTCAGTCACTATTAAAAACAAGAAGGCCGAAAAGTCCATATAAATATATTTAAACAACACTGTTAAGCAACTTGACCTAACCAATATTTATAGAACACTATACTCAACAACTGCAGAATACCCTTCCTGTTCAAATGCATACCAAAAATAGACCACATGCTGGGTCCTAAAGCAACTCTCAACACATTTCAAAGGACTGAAATCATGCAAAGTATATTCATTGACTACAAGAAATCAACATAAAAAGAGAAGCAGAAAATTCCACAATGTATAGAAATTAAGGAATATGCTTCTAAGTGACCTGTGGGTCAAAGAGGAAATCACAAAGGAAATTAGGAAATATTTTGAACTGAAGAATAATAAAAATAAAACATATCAAAATTGTGACATGCAGCCACAGCAATGCTTCGAAGGAAATTTATGGTTTCTAATGAAGATGTTAGAAAAAAAGGATGGCTGTGAGTCAATATTCTAAGCTTTTGTTTTATGAGACTAGAAAAAGAAGAGCAAATAAAACTCAAAGAGGGTTAGGTGAGAGAAAAAGGGAAAGAAAGGAAAAACACTCGAAGTAGAAAGAAGGAAATAATTAAGTATAGTAATCATTCAAAAAGACTGTATCCAACAGAGAAAATTATCAAAGCCAAAAATTTTTTCTGTAAATATAACAATAAAATCTACAATCTCCTAGGAAGAATAATCAATAAAAGAGAGAGAAAATACAAATGGCCAATATCAATAGTTTCAAAGTGTATTATCACTGTATGTTGTACAAATATTAAAAGGAAAATTAGAGAATATAACGAAGAACTCTGTGCCAATAAATCTGACAACTTCAATGAAGTGGAAAAATTATTTGAAAAATACAATTTATAAAACTGATACAAAAAAAAAATTAAACCAAATGCTCTAATGTATGTTAAGGAAATAGAATCTATAATTACAATTCCACAAAGATAATTCTGGCTGAGGTGTCTCCAAAGGTGAATTCTTCCAATTATTTAAGGAGAAATAATGACAACCTTTCTCAAACCTTCTTAGAGATTAGAGAAAAAGAGAACAGTTATCTACTTGATTTGTAAAGCTAACATAAATCTGATGTGAAAACAAAAACCCTTTCTGCATATGGAAAGAATTATGCATATAATCTTTTTTTATTTTTGAGACAGAGTCTCACTATGTCACCCTTGGTAAAGTGTTGAGGCATCAGAGCTCACAGCAACCTCTAATTCTTGGGCGTAAGCAATTCTCTTGCCTCAGCCT
>NW_003852476.1:5566062-5568944 GCF_000181295.1 Otolemur garnettii | reverse complement strand
ATGGCTTATAACTATAAATGTCAAATTAAAATAACCAAACATCTAGAACAAAACACAGGAGAATATCTTCATGACTTTTGGGTAGAGGATATGAAAGACAATAACCATAAAAGAAAAAAATGCATAATTAAACTTCACCAAAATTTAAAACTTTTTGTTATTAAAAAATATCATTAAGAAAGTTGATAAGCTAGAGTTCAGTGGCTCAATCACAGCTCACTGAAGCCTCAAACTCCTGGGCTCAAGCCACGAAGCTCATGCCTATAGTCTTAGCACTTTGGGAGATCTTGAGGATAGCTTGAGACCAGGAGTTTGAGGCCAGTCCGAGCAAAAGCAAGACCCTATCTCTATGAAAAATAAAAATATTAGCCAGGCACAGTGGTAGGTACCTGTAGTTCCAACTACTCTTGAGGCTGAGGCCTTAGAGTTGTCTAAGCCCAGGCATTAATAGGCTGCAGTGAGCTATGATGATGCTACACTCCAGCCCCAGTGACAGAGAAATGCTCTGTCCAAAAGAAAAAGAATGGGCAAAAACTTAAACAACTACCACATACAAGAGAATACCCAAATGGTCATTATACATATGTATACATGTGAAAACATGGCCAACATCAATAGTCATCAGGCAAATGCACAAGATTTCATTATATAGCCACCAGAAAGTCTAAAATTGAAACAAGTGGAAATACTGAGTATTGGGAAGAATTTGGAGCCACTGAAACTCTCCTGTAATTGCTGGTAGAAGTGCAATTTTGGAAAACTGTTTACCACCTCAGCAATCCTTTGAGTTTTGTTTGTTTGTTTTGGTTTTTTGCTAGTTTTATTGAGGTATAATTGACAAATAATAATTGTATATATTTACAATATACAACATGTGCATATACATGCATATAATGTGAATTAATTACCATAATCAAGCTAATTAACATATCTGTCACCTCACATAGTTATCTTTTATGTGTGTGTGGTGAGAACATTTAAGATTCAGTCTCAGCAATTTTGACATCACAGGTATCATCTACAGCCATCATTCTGTATGACGGATCTCCAGAACTTATTCCTTCTCTCCAAGTTGAACTTTGTGCCCTTGAGCCAACTTCTCCCTTCTCCCCCTCAGCCCCTGGTAACCGTCATTTTATTCTTTGTTTCTATGAAATCAATTTTTTAAGATTCCATAAATAAGTGAGATCATGCAGTATTTGCCTTTCTGTGCCTGATTTATTTCATTTAGCACAATGGCCCCCAGAATTATCTATATTGTCACATATGATAGAATTTTCTTCTTTTTTTAAGGCTATGAAATATACAGGTATCTGTACCGTTCATCCATTGATTAACACATAGGTTGATTCCACATCTTGGCCACTGTGGATAAGGTGACAATAAACATCAGAATGAAGATATCTTTTTGATGTGCTACTTTCATTTCCTTTGGATATATGCCCAGAAGTGGGATTGCTGGATCATATGGTAGTTCTATTTTTAATTTTTTGAGGAACCTCCACACTGTCTTCCATAATGATTGTATTAGCTTACATTCCCATTGACAACATACAAGAGTTTCCTTTTCTCCACATCCTTGCCAACATTTGTTAACATTTGTCTTTTTGACCATAGCCATTCTAACTGGGGTAAGATGTGGTTTTTATGTGGTTTTCATTGTGGTTTTAATGTGCACTTCTCTTTTTGTTAATGGTGTTGAACATGTTTTTATATACCCGCTGGCCATTTGTATGTCTTCTTTAGCTCAGCAGTTCAACGTCAGGTATACGGCCAAGAGAAATGAGTATATATACCCAATGAAAGATATATGCAAGTATGTCCTTGGCAGCTTTATTCATTACAGTAAGAAACTGGAATCAATTCAAATGTCCATCAGCAGGAAAAAATGGATAACTATTTTGTAGCCATGTGATGGAATATAACACAATAATAAAAAAAGAATTAACTTTGGATACACACACCTCATGGATGAGTTCCACACATACACATAATTTGTTGAGCAAAAGAAGACATCATAAAACTGTTTGATTGCATCAATATTAATTCAAGAACAGTCAAAATGAACCAATGTTGTTAGAAGTTGAAGGAGTGATTATTCTTGGATGGGTGGGATAAGTAGCAAGAGAGAACTTTCTGAAGTGATAAAAATGTCTTTTTAAAATTTTTAAATTTTTAAATTCTGGTTAATATGAGGGCACAAACAATGTAATATGGTTACATTGTTTTTATTTCTTCTTCTTCTCCTTTTTTTTTTTTTTTTTTTGAGCCAGAGTCTAACTCTGTTGCCCTGGTAGAATACTGTGGGGTCATACCTCACAGCAACCTCAAACTCTTGGGCTTGAGTAATCCTCTTGCCTCAGCCTCCCCAGTAGCTGGGAGTATAGGTATGTGCCACAACGCCCACCTAATTTTGAGAGAAGGCGTCTCACTCTTGCTGAGCCTGGTCTCAAACTCCTCAGCTCAAGCAATCCACCTGCCTCAGCCTCCCAGAGTGCTGGGATCATATATATGAGCCACTATGCCAACCTACATTGTTTTTATTTCTAAGTTATTCCAAGTTGTAACTATAAGTTATAACTCTATTTAAAGTTCAAGTTGTAGTTAAGCCCTTCACCTGGGGTGTGCTGAACACCCTCACATCGTGTACTAGGTGAGATCCTGCCAATCACCCTCCCTTTTCTCCCCATCACTCTTTCCCCTCCCGCTTACTAGACTATAGTTGGGTTTTTCTTTCCTGTGGGTGTGTAGTTGTTTATATATTGATTTCATATTAGTATTGTATATACTGGATATTTACTTTTCCGTTCTTGTGATACTTTCCTAAGAAGAATGTGTTTCAACACAAAAGACAAAAGATGTAAAGTCCTCATCTTTTCTTA
>NW_003852476.1:5563871-5565369 GCF_000181295.1 Otolemur garnettii | reverse complement strand
ATTTTTTTCTTCTGGATAAATAACGTAGTAATAGGATTGCAGGATCAAATAGAATGTTAGCTTTAAGTTCTTTGAGAATTCTCCATACTTTTTTCCATAGAGATTGTATTAGTTTGCAATCCCACCAGCAGTATAAAGATAGAAATGTTTCATATATCTGGATGATGGTTGCTCAGATGCAGGGGTCCTCAAACTTTTTAAACAGGGGGCCAGTTCACTGTCCCTCAGACAGTTGGAGGGCTGGACTGTGGGCCCCAGGATGAGTCAGCTGCTAAGCAGGATAGGCAGCTGCGGCAAAAACACCTGGCAGGCCAAATAAATGTCCTAGGAGGGCCGCAAGTGGCCCATGAGCCATAGTTTGAGGATGCCTGCTCAGATGTATATATATATGTGTATCTATATATAAAGTTATTGAGCTGTACATTTCAGATTTGTATACTTTCCTATCTCATTATATCTACTCAGACATTTTAAAATACCTAAAACTGCATTAATAATAAAAATGAAAAAAAATTAAACTTATCACCTTTTCCCATTCAGATTGACAAAAATCAAGCAGTTAGATGGTTTCTTGTGTACTGTCAAGAGTAGTGCAAAATGGCACAATTTGTATTTTGAGACAGTGCCTCACTCCGTTGCCCAGAAGAGAGTGCCGTGGTATCAGCCTAGCTCATGGCAACCTCAAATTTGTGGGTTTGAGTGAACTGACATAAAATTTTGAAGGACAATTGAAAAATACAAATCAAAACTCTACAATGCGTATTCTTTGACTCAGCAATTTAACTTTTTTTTTTTTCCCAAACAGAGTTTCACTATGTTGCCCTTGGAAGAGCACTGTGGTATCACAGCTCACAGCAACCTTAAACTCTTGCACTCAAGCAATTCTCTTACCCAGCCTCCCAAGTAGCTGGGAGTTGAGACTTCAGGTGCCCACCACACGCCCAGCCAGTTTTTGGTTGTAGTTGTCATTGTTGTTTTAGCTGGCTCAGGTTGGGTTCCAATGCACCAACCTTGGTGTATGTGGCTGATGCCATAATCACTGTGCTATGGCACAGAGCCTGGAAGGAGGCATTAAAGGCAATCTTTCTTCTTTCATTAAGAAGAATCTGGGGCTCAGCACCTATAGCTCAAGCCTCTAGGGCACCAGCCACATACACCAGAGCTGGTGGGTTTGAATCCAGCTCAGGCCTGCCAAATAACAAAGACAACTGCAATCAAAAAATAGCCAGATATTGTGGCGGATGCCTGTAGTCCCAGCTACTTGGGCGGCTGAGGCAAGAGAATCGCTTGCCCAAGAGTTGGAGGTTGCTGTGAGCTGTGATGCCACAGCACTCTACCCAGGGCGATAGCTTGAGACTCTGTCTCAAAAAAAAAAAAAAAAAAAAAGGAAGGGAAAAAGAACACACTGAAGACTAAAGAGAATAGTTTGGTAAAAAGAGAGGGTGGTTTGTGGCTATACAAGAACTAGGCCCGAAAGCACCATAAATAACTTACGAAT
>NW_003852476.1:5540273-5563851 GCF_000181295.1 Otolemur garnettii | reverse complement strand
AAAAAAAAAAAAAAAGAAGAAGAAGAAGAAGGAGAATCTGAGGCTGAATTCCATTCATGGTAGCAAGACCTTTGGGTTTGGCTGTGATTTGTCTGGACAGTGCAGAAGTCAAATGGGCTAGCAAAGTGGTATGAATGGCAACCTCACTAACTCAACCCCAGTAGGAGTCAAAGAAGATTTGATGAAAAGAACAATGTAATTGCCACCTGCTAGATAAACATGGACCCAGGCTTGCTTTAAGGATTGTAGCTGTTGGAAAACACTGTCTCCTGGGCAGCTGCTTTGGCTACTGTCCCCAATTAACTTAGCAGAGTCTCAGAAATAGAAGGCAGCCTCTGTTCTGTTATATAATAAACAGTTCTTTATTTGAAATGACAATATTTACTTTTCCTATAGTGAACTTCAACAGCCTACTAGGCAGTGGGCAAACAGCAGAAACGCCTAAAATGGAAACTGGAGAAAGCAGTTTAGCTAGTACAGTTTACACTAACTTTTTACTTGACCAATAAATAATTAGAAGATTGTCTCTGCATTACTTTCACATTGTATCTAGTTTGTACAGGATCATGGATTTCATGTGACTTTGCTACCACAGTGCATATTTCTCCTTCTATCTTTATGTCCTGAAATGTGCAAGGCAGTTGTGAGGTAGTGAACCCTCCAGTACTCAAGTGTTGAAGCAGAGCTGGGGGTTATCCCATCAAGAAAGTTTTCTAGGGTGGCCGACTAGAGAGGGGTTCTCCCACTGGCTTGGAGGAAATGAGCTGTCACTGGAGGTGGTGAGGATCGGAGGGTGGCCTCTGGAAGTAGAGAGTGACCTCCAGGAAAGATGAGGGGACCTCAGTTCTCCACTGCCAGGAATGGAATTCTGCCCTGAGCCTCTGAGGAGACTGCAGCCTTGGCCAACACCTTGATGAAGTGTCTCTGCCACATGAGCAGAAGACTCAGCTAATGCTCACCTGAACTCACCACCCCCAGAAAATGTGAGATGATAAACATGGATGGATGAAGTTGCTAAGTTTATGATAACTTTGTTTTACAACCACAATAAGTGAATGCAGTTTCTGACCAAAGTTTCTCCCAAATGGTAACTGAACAGGAGCTGCTAACCTTGAGCCTTGATTCTGTGCTTTTTTAATGTCCCAATATTAAAAAGGGATATGCATTTTAAAGTCATATTTGGAGATGAATTACATAGTTTAAAAGTTTGAAAGTCTCTAAATAGAGAAAAGGTGAACAAAAGTTGATCATCACTCATATATATGTTCTAGGTGTAACCAAAAATGTGTGTACCTCCATAATATTCTGAAATAGAAAAATAAAAATAAATAAAAAGTAAAATAGATATCCATGGGGGGGAAAGAATGTTTTCTAAGCAATTCCTCAAGACTGGCAGTTTCGACTAATGACCTCTTAGCCTTCTCTAGCAGCAAAGACTATGGTATCTAAATCTTATTTTCCAGTGATCTTTAAAGAGAGAAAAATAATAAATTATGATTATAACTTTTTCCAGTACTGAATCTCTCTTTTATAAATGAGAAACTAAGATCTATTGTTCATTATTATAAAAACTCTTGGCTCGGTGCCTGTAGCTCTAAGGCGCCCCCCACTCACCAGAGGTGGCGGGTTTGAATCCAGCCCGGGCCTGCCAAACAACAATGACAACTACAACCCCCTCCCCCCCAAATAGCCGGGCGTTGTGGTGGGCACCTGTAGTCCCAGCTACTTGGGAGGCTGAGGCAAGAGAATCCCTTAAGCCCAGGAGTTGGAGGTTGCTGTGAACTGTGATGCCACAGCACTCTACTGAGGGTGACAGCTTGAGGCTGTCTTAAAAAACAAACAAACCTCTTTATACAACTTTTCAAGCAACAAATGACCACTATTTGCAGTATAGACAGTCACCTTTAACTTTGTCAGAGATACTATTTTCCAGTCCTTTTATCATATTGTGGAAAGTCTCCAGAGTATCTCCATTTTTTGCGAATCTTCAAGGGGTTGGAAAGTCCAACTGAGTTTCACTATTCTACAGGGGCCGTGTTCAGTGAGGAGATGTTTACCAATCTTTGGACTTTTAAGCTAGCATTTAGGAAACAATACTGGCTATGCTACTATTTTTTTGGACAGTGAGATTTGCTTAATTTTTGCAACTGGTATTTGGGTTTTCTTCAGAGATTTTTCTTTCTTGTAGTTTCTTGTTGGGTATCACTTCCTACTAACTCATTCAGCAAGAGCAAACACTGAAAGAGGACAAATAATTTCCTATCTAATTACTTGCTAGAAATGGTTTCATTTCTCAAACATTCATCGGAAACCTATGGAGTCATTCCCCTACCAAAAATATAATCTAAAGTCCTCTTCAAAATGGTACAAAGGAAAGTAAATTATGATTAGTTAAAAATTCAGGGTTTAAGCTTTATTCCTGCCGATAGAGCTTTCCTTTTGCCATGCTTCTACCTCAGAGGGAAGGTTTATTCTCAAAGCATAGCCCACCATCGGCAGCATCAAAACTACCTGTGATGGTGCTTGTTAAAATGCAGAGATTAGTGTCTTTAAATCTAGGGAATCAGAAATGTTAAGGGTAGAGTCCAGTAAACTGCATTTTTACAAGGGTCTCAGGTCATTTGCATGCCCTCTAAAGTTCGTGAAGCGCTGCTGTAAGGATCAACCAAATCCTTAGGATTTCTTAATATTCCTTTTCCTCAATAAGCCAAAGCAAGAATTTTAAGCATTGAAAGTACAGGTCAAATCTTGTCATAGACTATGTATTCTATTGTAACCCTGTCTATGAACACTTAATAGCTTCTCCCTGGGACAGTTAAGCTGTAGTAATTACCTCATGGTTTTGTAATCTGGATGTCTCCTCCCACACGACATTTGTACCAACTAAGTCTATGGCTTATCTCCAGACAGGATGGAAGAACTACCAGATCTAGGTGGGCTGATGCCAACTCATGTTTCATTTTTTTCTTGGTCATTTAAAAACATTTATACAATTCAATTTATACAATGTCAATACATTTCTCAATTCTTGACCCTGAGTTATAGAGTCTAACTTAAGAAGAAAAAATGTTTTACAAGGAATCACTAAGTCCAAGTCACTTTAATCAGACCTCCTTACAGAAAATTGCTTTTTAGATAACTTGGGAAGGATTTAGGATTTGTAGCTCTCGTCCCCAAGCTGCCTCTGAATTATATTACCATGAGCAAATTATACAACCTCTCTGCCATGTTTTTGTAATAGAGATAATTACCCTTTATAAAAAAACACAATACTTCACAAAGTTTAGAGAAGATGGATGAGACAGCTTATAAAATGTTAAAGGTTCTTGAGTTAGGGATGCTGTAAGGAGTAAAAATTATTAGTATTCCTTTTATAAGCCTTTAATGAGTTATCAACCTATCCTTGATGAATCTGCCTCTTGAAAAATTTTACCTCTTGTTTTTTCAGGGTTATTAGAGTGGCATAATCTGCTCTTAAATTTTCCTGGAGTATTTTGGAAGATTTAAAATTTAGTCAAACATGAAAAAAGCAAGACTATCTCCCTGTCAAACACATATGCACATGTACACTCCCTAAGACTATGGATTGCCTCTTTATGTTCACTTTCTATTGACTAGATTGATTGTACTTATTAAACCATTTGGGTCATCAAAGCCTCAAGTGCTTTGGGTTAGCTAAAGTATCACAAAGTCCACTAACTAATTAGCAGTAAACCCTAATGTAGGAAAGTGATTAGAAATGAATTATTTACCTAATGTCATTCTTGGTGGTGAAATCACGCTGCTCATCTATAGTTTCAGTTGCTATTATGAAGACTATTCTCTGAAACTTCTGCTCATGCAATATTAAGGATTTTTTGAGACTCTGACTAGGCACAAAGCATAATCAACACCTGTCTACCTATCCTGATCATTAAGCTTTTTGGTGATGAGGAACCCCTAGTTGGCTCAAGAAGATGTTTGAAGGTTGTCCCAATGTTTTCAATTTGCAGAGTAGGAGAAGAAATTTTAAAATATAACCAAGTTTACTTATTTGAACTTGATTGCCATACATTGTTTCTTGTTTGTAACATTTACTTTATAAGTATACAATAACTACTTTTTTTTTTTTGAGAAGGAGCCTCAAGCTGTCCCCCTGGGTAGAGTGCCATTGCAATCACGCTCACAGCAACCTCCAACTCCTGGGCTCAAGCGAGTCTCCTGCCTCAGCCTCCCAAGTAGCTGGGACTACAGGCGCCCGCCACAACACCTGGCCATTTTTTGGTTGCAGTCATCATTGATGTTTGGCGGGCTGGGCTGCAGACTCGAACCCACCACCTTAGGTGTATGTGGCTGGTGCCTTAGCCGCTTGAGCCATAGGCGCCAAGCCAAAATAACAACTTTTATGTAAATGAAAGAATACTGTAAAACAACCAGAATCTGGTATATAAATCAATAAAATAGGTTGAAAAATACAAAAGCATTAAGTGAGGAATGTATGTAATAATGTTCTCTTCTTAGACTGTTGGACCATATGGAAAAAAAGTTTCTGGAGTGACATATCAAAGTATCACAAATCACTATTGAGAAGTTCCTTGCAGAGTTATATTAAAGACAAGTATTTATATCCATGTACATAATGACTGCAAAGAAATCTGGGGATAGTTGCTTTGGTTTGGTGGACTTTGCTTCTTTAACAAATCGAGGATTCAATTTTCACAAAGTTTTCTAATATTTTCTGAACTCGAAAGTGAGATGTTAACACTTATTTTTTCCACCACCGTATCTACCATAATAGCATCTGTTGGTTAGCCTTAACTTTAAGCTAGTTAGAAAAAACAGTACATTCTGATTTGAGTTTCTCTTACACGAAAAGATAATAATAATAATAATAATGTGAAATTTCAGTAACTGGCATGAAAAATTTTTGTAGTAACCAGGAAGTTTTCCAAAACTACACTTCTAACATAATATGGAAGGTTTAATGTTATGATGATTCAGTAAATTATGTAGTGTACAAGAGTGAAGTCTAAATTACCCACTCGGAAGGGTAACCCTATAGCCCACATGTCTGGATCCATGTGTGTAGATGGACAGATACATTTCATTTCTCCTGGGAAGCTGAGCTCTGAAAAGTTATCACTTAGAACAACTTCACACTCACATGAAAAGGAAAGGGAAGGTGGCAGAGATGCTGTAAGAAATGAAAGGCCTTTCAGAGTGTTTACAGCTAAAAACATTACACAAAGAAACAAAAATCAGCTTAAAACTGCAAAATAAAAAAAAAGAAAAAGAAAAAAAAGTGTGCAGAAGGTTTGAAGCATATGGACACCCACCCAGTTAGCAATAAGGGCAATGGGAGCCCCAGACTTTAGCTTATTAAAGATGACCTTTCCCCTCTCTAAAATTTCAAAGCTGACGTTTCAAGTGCTGAGCAGACTGCGTGCCATATGTAACATGACCTCAGCTCCACTCTGCCTGAGCTCTGATGGCATCACTAATGAGAGGTGAAAGGTCCTTCCTCGCAGCTTTTTCAGAAATCCACCAATTCTTGTCTGTGAAGTAAGGCTCCTCCCCCTCCCTTCATTGCAATAGAGCTGAGTTTAATACACAGCCTCAAAACACTTTTATTACCAGTCGATTTGCTTATAGCCATAGCCAAATGGCAGGATGTACAATCCCATGAAGAAAAAAATATTTATTTTGATTCAGAAGGCAAAAGGATTAAGGGAACATTGTATTAACTTTGCCTTTCATCTGTTTTAAAGGGAAATTCTCCAGAGGCGTTCATTGAAGTTCCATTTTTTTAATATAGAGTATCAAAAACTTTTGGGAGACAAGGTTTGAGTTTAGCTGATGGGAGTAGAGAAAGAGAAGAAGCTATATGAGGAAGAAAATGCAGGTTTCGCCAAGCTGTTTCTGAGACTGCCAAAAAGACGTATGTGCTGGAATCCGTTACAGGCGTTCGTAATAGGCAGCCCCCTCACCCTCCCCTTCTTCGGCTGCTTGGAAACAAAATAGCGTTTTCCAAGCAGGTTGTTATCATATTCATGGCATGGTCAATTTCCGTTTGCCAAGAAAATATTTAGGCTGATCAAAGAAATTAGAAAATCAGATGAATAGAAACAGACGTTCCCACAAGAGAAGCGTTTCTCGCTATGAAGAGGCAGGCGGACTGCAGCCCACCCAGTTACTCCCAGAAAATGGCTCTTCTGCTAAAGGCGAACTACAGGGCCACCTGGATTCTGCCGAAGGGGGCACAGAGAAGTCACTACTTCTCAGGAAATTCAAATGGAGAAGGGAGTTTGGCAGCGAATTTAGTATCTAAATACAAACCAGGAGGGCTTTTGAGTCCATTAATCCAGAGGGACCCTTCAGGACAGAGGATAAGTGAGTCTACACTATGCAAAGGCAAGGTCACGTTGTCTCTGATAGATGACAGAAGTGGAGACTTTTGGAATGTTTCTCCCAAATTAATATACTGTACATTCAATGTTTTGCTTTGTGGATTTGGGCGGAGAATGGTTGACAGATGTTTTTGGGACTTCCCTGGTCTCTGTGACCCCTTGGCCAACTGGTGGCGGTAGATAGAGGGTCTTCCACTTCTCGATCCCGGGCAACACGCGGCCGAACCGAGAGTCAGGCCGCTACGGCCGCGCTCCCATCTGGAGGACTGGCCGGCGTCGCGGTTCTCCAGCCTATGGTCACAGGAAACCGAAAAGCAGGCTCCGCTGGAGGAAAGAAGATCCGGGTTTCCCCGCTCGCTTGGGGCAAAGTGGGGCACCTCGCTAGCCTGGGAAGCATGGTGGTTCTTATCCCGACGCCTTCAGTTTCTGGAGAGAAAAAACCAGGGAGGAACAGCCCTGAAGGAAGGCGACTGTGGGGAGAACTAACGAGCCAGAGAAGACGCCCTTCCCGTCTGGGCTGGCTAGGCCGAGGTGAGCCGAGCGGTCCCCAGACTTTGGGGGAGAACCCGCTCCACTACCCTAGCCCACCCCTGCTGCGCACTGTTCGCCCTGGGAGCTCGGCGGGGCTGATTTTCTGTTTGTTTGGTTTTTTTGTTTCTGTTCCTGCCGGCCAAGCCAGAACTCCTTTGCCAGGAAGACAGCGCCCTCTCTCCTCCAGCGGCTCCCGCCACAGGCCGGCGCCCACTTGCCGCTCCGTTGACCTCCCCGCGCCTCCATCTGTCCCCGCCCTCCGGGCCCAGTCCCTTCTCTCTACGCCCAGACGCCCGTGGGCCCCACAAACCGCCCGGGGAACCACCCCGGAGAGCAGCAGGGGCCGAGCGAGGCCTCCTCGCATCCCGACCCCCCGGCGCACCCGGTGGGATCGCGGGACCTCTGGCTGAGCCGCTGGGCGGAGCCGTTCCCGGCGCAGACGCGGCGCCCCGGAGCTCTCGCGGCCCCGGGGAGGGAGTTTCTGGCGTAGGCGGCGGGGCCGGAGGGAGGCTCAGCTCCCCGAGAGTGGGCGCTGCCGGCCAGCGGGAGGGGCCGCGAGTGCGCGGCGCCGCAGACCCTCCCCGCGGGTACTCGGCCGCCCGCGAGCACCTGACAGGCTTATCTCGCATCCCGGGTGGGTCTGGCAAACGTGGACCCAGGCCTGCCTGCGGGGTGATGGGTGGGGTGGCGGGTAAACTTGACCAGAGGGAAGGGAAGATCTTACGGCCTTTTTCCGCGTCCTAAAAGCGTCCTTCGTGGTCTGCCCGCTTCCTGGCAACCTCACCCTACTGGCTTCCAGGAGAGCTTTACAGCGGTGTAGGCGACCTTGCTGCAAAATCCAAGCCCTGGAGAGTGGGCGACACCGGTGCGGAGGGGCGCCGGGGAGCGGGCTTTGTCGCCGCACCCTCGCACCGCATTTCTTTTCCCCCTGCTCGGAGGACTGGTGATTCAGACCAAAGCCGCGGGGCCGGTTTGAGAGCAGAGGTGGTCGAGTTTATGTCCGTGAAAATCTGTATCCTTTAGAATCCTAACAACGTGCTCAGGTGGGAATGCAAAAAGACATTTCTCACGGCGTGGATGCGCCCTGACAGAGGTCCAGGCCTGAGGTGCTCCCATCCCCCCCCCCCAACTCCTGCTCGCTCCCAGAAGACCCTGGGGAGTTGGCCTAGAGCAGGACCCGCTGCAGAAGGCAGGCTGCTCCCAGAAAGGCACTAATTGAGTCACAAACCACTGGCCGCCCCTAACAAAGCGATCTATCTCTGCAGCTCAGCGCCCAATTTGTCCGCAGCACTTTATTCCGCAATTCAGAAGCATTATCTTGTTTTTAAAAGTATAGCAGCAGAGACTTGGCAATTATCCTGGGCTCGGGTTACACTAAATGGCTTAGGCTGAGAAATGGAAGAACACAAATACCCCAAACGTGCTGGTCTCTCTGCGGAGCCTTAGATGAAGGGTAGAGGAGGGAAGCAGGAACTTTCATCCTGGGAGAGGGAGCTAGGCACAAGTTCACCCTCCTAGTCCCCTTTCTGGGTGGCAACAACGAGAAAGAAGTATTGGCCCTTTGTCTCTAGAAGTTAATGATCCCCAGCGACGGACCCCCAAATGTTGGGGAAGCAGTGATCGTGTCTCGACATGACCAGGCCAAGAAGCTGGTTTTAGGTCAGGAACAAGTTGGGGAGCTTCAGGCACTGCTGCCTTGGGGAAGGGGAGAAAGGTCATGGGTCAGTGGGGGAGATGGAGGTGGGCGGGGAGATTCCAGTCTCCCATCTGGAAGTCTACACTAGTACTGGAGGGGATAGGGAGGAAGGCACAGAGAGAAAACGACCAGGAGGAGAGAAGAACTGGCTCTGAGGAGACAGAGAAGTGTGTCCTTGAGCAAGGAGCAGGCCTGGCCCAGGAGCCCAGGTGGACACCGCAGGGTGGGAAGCTGAGATAACTAGAGAGTGTCCCAGAGACCACTAGGCCTTTCTGCCTCAGGAAAAACAAATCAGCTCTTAATCTCGGGCCGGCAGGGTGAGTTTGGGCCTGGAAAATGGGGGTGGGGGGAGAAAAAGAGCAGCGAGAGGCATTCGGGTGCCGGCGCCCCTGGTGCAGACGTCTGCTTGCCCTAGCCGCCCAGCCCGCGGTGGCAGCCACGCTGTGCGCGTGTCTTTCCCCTTCTGCTCCAACCAGCTCCCACATCTTGAAGTAATCAGCAGTCGAGAAGGGACTCGTCCCCCTGGCATCTCAGGTTAAAGAAGGAGGTCCAGGAAAATGTGGTAGAGCCATTACAAGAAACCCGAGCCGCAGTCATCAGGGACTCCAATTGCCATCGCATTAGGATTGATTAGAGACCAGCAGTACCGTAATGACCCGGAAAGAGGGGCAGCCGGGGATTATTAATATCAGGATGGGGGGGGGTGGAGAGGAGGAAAGAGCAAAGTGAGGAGGGAGAAGTTTTAAATTACTAAGATTTATATGTAAGTTCAGGTTTACCTGAGGAAACCGGATAGTCAGTGAATCACGCAAACACTAAATCTAATTGCATTTCAAATTTCAGGAAGCCTGATTTTATTTTATTTTACTTTTTTGAGAGTAGAGTAAAACCACTGTGAAAACCAGGTTAGTATCTTAGTTTTAATGAACATGTAGTTTTGTAAGTTTATTGTAAGCCCCCAAGGGAAGGGATGGAGAAGGATGCTGGATGTCTGTTTTCCTTACCGTTGGACCTTAAAAAAAAGATTTTGAACTCCAGCTATCTTGATTTTTCTCTAGTGGGAATGCATTTTTAAGTTGCTTTGGGTCTTTTCTCTAGGACTATGGGGCAATGGAGGTGACATTTTTGCAGAGTTTACATAGTAATAAACCAAATTTTAATTGAAGCAGTGATACCTGGGTAGTTTTTTTTTTTTAAGACATGAATGATCAGGATCCCAAAGAGATGTTGAGAAGAATGGTTTGTCTCCTTCCTTGGACTCTGAGCCAAAACAAATCAGCCCCTGATGGTCTGAGCTGCTATGCAGCTCACTGGATAATTAACTCCATCTTTCCAGTCCACCCTAACTGTTTATTTAGTGTCACCCTGCATTACCGTCACCAGCACTTTCCTCTGAACAGGAGGAGCTGCAGGCCTTCACCCCCCCCCAAAGGAAATTCTTCTTAGCTTAGACATATGTGATATTCAAGATCTACATTAGTTGAAAAAAAAAGTTGATTGGAAATTCATGGAAGATAAGCACTCTTGGAGTTTCATTTTGTAAACCTGCCCTAAGGTGATAATTTAAAGATAGAGAGGGGGCAGAATTTCTTAAATTCTTTAAAAAAAAAAAAACAAACTGATCCTCGTAACCCCTCGCTTCACTCCATAGAAGTGGTTGGCATCCGATGTCCACTGGTGTCTTCTGGGTTAAAGCTGGAAACCCGCGAGTCTCTGGACCAGAGCGTTCTCAGAGCACAGCTCAAGTCCACCCCTTTCCCACAGGTGGCCACTTCGCTTCCGCCCTCCCCTTGGGCGTCCCCACCTGTACTGTGCCTCCACTGGGCGTGAAAGGTCCCCGCCGACTGAGGCTGAGTACCCCTACTGGACTTCAGCGTCTACTCACCCCGCGCTGCCTCAGTGCGCGCGACGTCAGCGCTCTCAGTCCCCAGTGTCAGAAAGACACCGGCGCCCAGAACCGCGAGGGAGAGAGGAATGAGGACGGAGCAAAAGGGAAGGAGAAAGAGAACAAGAGAAAGATAAGGAGAAAGAATGGAACAATGTTCCCATGTAGACAGAATGAGCTTCCTTTTTTATAGGGCAAAAAAAAAAAAAAAAAAAGAAAGAAAAAAAAGAACGTGACAGAGAGAACAGACCAGAGGGCGCACAGACGCGGAAGGGAGGTTCTGCTCCAGACGCTCGCGCGCCAGCTCCCAGCGCTGTCCCCGGGGCAGTCAGTCTTTCTCTCCTCCTTTCTCCTTTCCCCGACCTCAAGACAGAACCGAGATGGTATTTTCAGGTGCCGCTTGGAGCTGCGGGGTTTTATAGCTTCGAGTCGGGCTCGCGGCGGGCTCTGTTTGTCCAGGTGTGGGCGGGGGTGGTGGTCTCTCGGCGTCTGGGGCCAGCGAGACATTCTCGCACAAGAAGCGGGAGGCTCTGCTCACGCGCGTTCCACTTCCAGGAGAAAACTCCCTCTCTCCATACATGTATAAATACACTAGGGGAACACACAATCCTTATTGTTCAGAAATGAGCTGAGGAGGCCGGCCGGGTCCCCTCCGCCAGGCAGAGTGAGGCAGAGAGGGAGGAAGGGAGGCGGGGGCCGCGCGGATCCGGTGTCACGTTGCAGATTCCCACTAACGATAACGAAACGTGATATATTTTTCAGAACAGCAAGTGGATGGGAAAGAACCTTGACAACACAAAACTCATTTACTAATGGACTGGTTTTGGGTTTCTCTTCTCCAGGTCCGCAAATCTCCCTGCCTGAGCCCTCGGCCTATTCAGACCTCGCAGGGAGCGGCGTCCCCTAGGAAGCAGGTGGGCGGTGGCTCAGGCGCCACGCAGGCCATCAGAGCCCGGGTTCCCAAGGGTCGAAAGCAGAGGAAAAAGATGAATTTTGTCACTTCAGCCCCGACTTTGGGTGTCTCCACACTGCCCCAGAGCAATGACTCTAATTTATTGACGATGTGCCTCCCAATAGTTTTCCTTTCTCAGTATCTGTAGGTAGATCAGGATTCACTCTTGATGGCGAAAGAATTAAAAAATAAAAGCGTGCCAGAAGGCTCAAAGCATCCCACTCCAAGTTAGAGAGAAACAAGTGGGTCCCAGCTAGAGGTGTTGTGAATCAAGGCCTTATGGCAAACCCAGCTGAGGAACTCTAGCTTCTCCGAATGTTTTCGCTTTGACTTTTTCATCGACCAGTTAAGCGCACTCAGCAGTTACCTGCACAGAGGACCCGAAACCCGGGGTCTGCTGCCCTTCGCCCGCCGCGTTACCCTTCCGAGCCGCCGCAATGCCGCGGGACAGCCGGCTGCCTGGAGCTGTTCGTTCTCTTTAAGTCTCCGATGTATCTCTGTTTTTTGTGCGATTTACATTGACAGCAAAGGTTTTATGTTACTAGAACAACTCAAACCTTTTTGTGTGCGATTTAAAATGGATCATTTGGTTTATGTGGTTTGTAAATTTATGTCATTTTACCTCTTTAAGTGGTTTTCAGTGAAAGGTTCTATTTTGGGAAACCTTATATATTCGAGCCAATAATTAACATTAACAATTGGTTCTCCTAACCAAGGGATTGAAATAGCAGGTAGGCTCCTTGGTACAAAGCGCATAACACTTTAACTTTCTTGCTAAAGGATCTGTTGGATTAAACGGGAAGAAAAAGGTTGTCGGGCCAGGCACGGCCTCGGAGGGCAGCCCCTCTTCTCATCTGCCCCGTGCCCACAATCACATCAACCACATGTTGTCTTTCCTTCCCAGTTGTCGCCAGCGTCTAGTTCGTCCTGATTCCTTTTGAAGAAAGATAAAAAGAAGTGGGCTGGGAGGTCTGAAGGAAGCCGGAAAAGAAGGGGTCTCATTGGGGTCTAATTGCCATCTTTCTGCTCTCTGTCATCCTCTGTAAATTTATACTTGCCCTTATTTGTCCAAACTATGCCTCGTTTCCTTATACAAAATTGTTGATTACAAAGCATACTCCCTACTCAATATACCATTTGTCTTCTAGGAGAGGTGTCTGTGCTTACAGACCTCCTCATATCCCTCATCCCCAAGTAATTGTGCGCACTTGCTCCAGAATTTAGGGTATTAACTGATTTTTTTTAGAGCCAGGTTTAAGCCTTCGTTCCGGTCCTCTCACAGCTGCCATGTCAATAAGAGCTGTTCCAAGCAGAGCATTGCTTCTGGCAGGACACTGCAGCTCCTTAAGACTTCATTCGAAACATCATGAGCACTAAAATAACAGGGAGGGAAAATTACCAGACACATGGCTGTGAGCTCAGTAGTGCCAGGCTTCCAGTTTAGAAAGTAAGTCACTGGGCACACCATGTGGCAGGGGCATTTGAAATAATACACACCCATTAAATGCATTTAAAAATGAGCCTAAATGTACTGAAATTTCAGCATTTGATTCCACGGTCTAATTGCAGGGGATATGCAGCGTTTTAGAGATGCAGAAAGCATTATGTGGGAGGTCAGCAGAGAAGTAGTTTCCTGTCTACTTGGAATCTCCCAAGTGGCAGCCCTGAGGTGGGAGCCCTTTGTGAGTTTGAAATGTACATTGCAGGGTACACTGAACTTGGTGCATCATTTTAAAACCATATAAATAATAGAAAGGGAAACCCAGGCACTGTTTCTTCTCTCATTTACATCTCAATATGCAAAAGGCTCTGTGGCTGGACTCTAGAGCTGAAGGAATCAAAACATATTTAAAGAAGACAAGCACATTTAAATAGCCTAGAGTTTGCTCTTCACCACTAAGAAGGTGCACTGAAATCAAAAGCATTTTTGAAGTGTACTTAGAATTCTGTTTTGAACTTATCTAATCAGAGATAAGTGTAGTCATAAAGTCCACCATTTGGTTTCCCTTATCTCCATGCATTGTTCTTATCTCCTGCCAGTCTCAGCTACTGACAATAGATTATCTTTGTTTAGAGAGGCTAATTGTTTTCAAAATCTTTTTTAATAATTGCTTTGGGACAAAGTGTGTAAATGAGGCTTAAGATAATTACAGCTTCATTTGTGCAGTTTTACTAAGCATTCTTCACACATAAACAAAATAGCAGATGATGGGACTTACACTGCAGGACAGCCCATTCCCTGGCAGCGAAATAGGCCAGCATTGCGATCTACACACACACTCCTACCTCTTTATTTAATCTTCTTGCAGCTTCTGTCGTCCCCGCTTTGAGGGCAGTGTCCCTCCCAGAGCAGGGTAAGGATTATGTTACAACGGGTGGTTACTGGAGCTGGGCACAGTTTTATTTAATTTACACCACATCCAGCGCCTTGAGTATGAGGTTCCCAAAGCATTTTTGCTAATAGCAAGTAAAGCTTCTCACATTCCTCAGTAGCAGAGGTAGCACTGGAAAACGCAACCGCGCAGGTGGGGAAACTTGAGTCCAGAATCCTAACGGCTTAAACCATTTTGGTTAGGATACCAAATCACGAATGAACCTCCGGATTCTCTATCTGCTCTGCAAGAAAAAGAAGGCTCTAAACAGCTCTTCCCTTGGCCCTAAATCTTGGCAGCCCTTTGAGACCAAAACGCTGTCCAGTTGGGAGTACTTGTGAGCTTAGGAAGGTGGTGGAGGTTCGTAGGGGTGGGGGGTGGGGGGCGTGTGTGTGTGTGTGTGTGTGTGTGTGATTAGGCTGAGCTCCTGGGGCTGAGGGCAACCCGGAAAGAAGTTACTTTTCCAGAGTCTGCATTGGGGGGGCCTTGGTCTGCTCTTGTATTATTTATTCTGCTCCCTAAGCTATTCATCAGCCCATTATTTATTCATGCCAACATTAAGGTAATTAAATATGCGCTCATCGCGAAAGGGCAAGTCTGCAAGGGATGGGGACGAGTGTACAGCGAGAAAGGAGGTGAATTAAGGTTTAAGAGTCATTGATTTGTTCAGAGATGTACGGAGTTCCCTTTAGGTGATACTGGAGATGGGGCCCAAGACGCGCTTATCCATTCCCTATAGCCCCGCATTCCAGCTCGTCTACTTGTCTCCGACCCCACCTCGTTTCTCACCTTTCTGGGTCCTTCTTCTTCCACCACTCCTACACCCCACCCCCACCCCGCCCCAGCTCCGCAGCCTTGCCCTCCCCGCGCAGGGCGGCGCGGCCTCGCTGCCCGGCCGGGCGGTGCGCAGGCTGGCCAGCCCCGGATAGGCGCCGCCCGCAGCCAATCAGCGTGCTGGGGACGCTGCGCGCTTTAAGGCCACTGTGGGGAGAACAGAAACCAAGTTCCCCGGCAACTAGCAGCATCCACCAGGCGGGAGGTCGGAGCCAGCAAGGCCTGAACGGCTGCAGAGTGCGCCGGCTGCTGAGTCTAGAGCGCCCTCCACTCTTCTTCCTCCTCCTCTTCCTTGGCTGCTCATTTCCAAGTTCCAACTCTATTTTTCGCCTACGAAAAGCCTAGGGAGGGGGCTAGGAGCTGCTGCGTCCCCCTCCCTGCGGCCGCAGTCCCCTGCTTTTTCGGCTCTGCTCTGTGCTGCGTGCGCCTGGGCTGTGCGCCCCGGCAGGCCCCAGCCATGTCGATGCTGCCATCGTTCGGCTTTACGCAGGAGCAAGTGGCGTGCGTGTGCGAGGTTCTACAGCAAGGCGGAAACCTAGAGCGCCTGGGCAGGTTCCTGTGGTCACTGCCCGCCTGCGACCACCTGCACAAGAACGAGAGCGTGCTCAAGGCCAAGGCGGTGGTCGCCTTCCACCGCGGCAATTTCCGTGAGCTCTACAAGATCCTGGAGAGCCACCAGTTCTCGCCTCACAATCACCCCAAACTGCAGCAACTGTGGCTGAAGGCGCACTACGTGGAGGCCGAGAAGCTACGCGGCCGACCTTTGGGCGCGGTGGGCAAATATCGAGTGCGCCGAAAATTCCCGCTGCCTCGCACCATCTGGGATGGCGAGGAGACTAGCTACTGCTTCAAGGAGAAGTCGCGGGGGGTGCTGCGAGAGTGGTACGCTCACAATCCTTACCCCTCGCCGCGTGAGAAGCGGGAGCTGGCCGAGGCCACCGGCCTCACCACTACCCAGGTCAGCAACTGGTTTAAGAACCGGAGGCAAAGAGACCGGGCCGCCGAGGCCAAGGAAAGGTACGGGGCGTGCTTCCTGCTGCTCGGGCTACCCAAGGAACCTTTCCTTTCCCTTCCATCCCTTCCTGGCCCTGCAAGCAACCGCCCCCAAGTCCTCCCCGCCGCCGGAGCCTGTCCACCGGGCGGCGCCCGGCCCTGGGGCACTTCAGCAAAAGTTCATGAACTCTGAGGTTGCTTGCTAGGGATGGGGCCTCAATTGCTTTGAGTCCCCGCGCGTGGGTTTCCTTGGGGCGTGAGTGTCGGGAACTACTGGCGCTAGGTTTGTTTTTCCTGTCTCCCTGGCCCGCTGCGGCAGAGATTGGGGGTGGAGTTGAATTTCTGAATCAACGGGAAGGAAAGCTGTTGATTGGTATCGATAGGAAAAGGGTTCGGTGGGAGCTAGGGGTCTCGAACCTCTCTCCTCTTGCTCCCCAGCGGGGTGAAGCTGACCTGACACACCTGCTCTGTTCCGAGTCTCGCCCTTCTCTGGCTCTATCCTGGTAGTCTTTTGGGTAAGAGGTCGCCTGCTTCATCCTGCACTGACTGGACAAAGGCAGGGATATTTAAAAGAAATACACCAAAGAGAGAGTTTTAGAGAGAGCTCGTGCTGCCCTTACACTCCCAGGAGCTCCAAGCCCAGAAAGGGTTGATCCACCCGTTGCTCCCTCGCGTGTGGCCCCGGGCGCTGCAGCCAGACGGTCTGGCTGTCCGTGCCGCCACCCCGGGTGAGGACAGGGTCGCCTGTTGAAGGCTTCCCTGCAGTCTCGCCTACTGCCTGCCCCCTGCTCGCAGCGGCACATTTGGCCACCTGGCCTGGCTCCATCCGTTCGCTGTGGTGGTTTCCCACCCAGATTGGGAAGAACGCCGGGGAGGCGGCGGTGGCGGGGAGAGCGCTTCGCAAAGCCTAGGAGTTTGGGGAAAACCTGAGCGCAGCGGCCGGCTGGGTTTTCTTTGTTCGCTTCCAAGCCTGGGGGTCGAAGATCTCGCTTTCTCCTTCCCTTCTGGGTGGAAAATCCCAGAGCAAAGGATAAATTCAACTGAAATGGTCTCTCTGGGGGAGACTGTGAGGGTACGGGGAGAGACGAGGGGGAGGACCGCTGAGCCTTCGCAAGGCGGAAGCGGCGAGGGCAGCGACACCCTAGAGTCAACCCGGACCCAGCGCCGGGACTGACGCTCGTTCAGGCCGCCGCGCCCGCTGGCTGCCTGGCGCGGCGCGAAGATTTCCTCGCCGGGAAAGGGAGGGCTATGGTGGCTGTTGGTGGCGCGAGGGGCTGGAGGAGTCAGCAAGTAGCACAGGGACGGGGATTGTTCGGTTCCAGTTAGCCTTTGGTTACAAAACCGCCGTCGGTAGGCCAGGCCCGAGGGCCCACTGCCTGATGGAATGGAACCTGGTCGTGCTCTCTGTTTACTCAGGCCACTGGGCCGCTTTGGGCACCACTTCCCATGACCTGTCCTGTGTCTCCCAAACCGCTACTTCTGGGCAGGGGCAGGGAAACTCGGTGTTCGTTCCTTCAGACGGGAGCAGGCAATTGAAGTGATTCACCCCAAACGTGTGTGTGCAAGGGGCGCTATGTTTGTACTCTGGCAATTTCTTTATCACCAACAACCATTTATTGGAAGATTTTCAAACGTAATTACATCTGATTATGGTGCCAGTTGATACATATTTGAAGTAACTGCTTGAACAAAGTTAAAACATATTTTTGTTTGTGCCAGAGAAACCCTGCTCATCTGGCTTCCTGAAATCTGGACGGGAAAGGGACCCGGCTGGGAAGGGCAGGCGCTGTCGGTGCCTTTGGGCTCCTCTCCTCTCCTCACCTCCCCCATGGCCCTTGGGGGTGGGCAGAGCTCTTCCATTTGGGTTGGTGACAGATTGCACAATGGCCCTCTCCCTCTTCCAGCCCCCCCCATCTCACACTTTTTTTTACCCTACTTTTTTTTTTTAACCATATGGTGTTGTCCTCTATTTCTTAGGGAGAACACCGAAAACAATAACTCCTCCTCCAACAAGCAGAATCAACTCTCTCCTCTGGAAGGGGGCAAGCCGCTCATGTCCAGCTCAGAAGAGGAATTCTCACCTCCCCAAAGTCCAGACCAGAACTCGGTCCTACTGCTGCAGGGCAATATGGGCCACACCAGGAGCTCAAACTATTCTCTTCCAGGCTTAACGGCCTCACAGCCCAGCCACGGCCTGCAGGCCCATCAGCATCAGCTCCAGGACTCTCTGTTGGGCCCCCTTACCTCTAGTCTGGTGGACTTGGGGTCCTAAGTGGGGAGGGACTGGGGCCTCAAAGGGATGGCTGGAGCGTCAACCACCGCAGTGACTAGGGACACATGTAAATAGAAATCAGGAACATTGTTTGCAGCTTGTTCTGGGGTTCTTTGTGCATAAAGGAATGGTGGACTTTCACAAATATCTTTTTCAAAATCAAAATCAACAGTGATCCCAAGCTTAGTCTCCCTCTTCTCTCTGACTCTTTCCACTCTTGCATTTCCACTCTCAGTGCAGAGATCAGGGAAAAAACCCAGACAGACAAGAGCGCCCAGCCAGTCTCCATTCTTGGCAACTGATGCTTCTGTTTCAGTAGTCTTTCTTTTTTTCCGTCGAACAAGAATTACAAGTCAACTGAATTTTAATGATTTCTTTTTAATTTATTTATGGAGAAATGTTGTGGGAAGAGGAAAAGGAAATGAAGAGAAAGAGAAAGAAACAGAGGGAGATGAAAATAGTGAAAACAAGAGCCTCCGGCCCGGGAGGAACTGGTTGCGTTCTTAAGGTGAATAGGAAAATATAATCTTATGCCTTTTTTTGATGAGGAAAAAATTAAGTTTACATTTTTCATATTTAGTATTAAACAATTTTATGTAGATTAAAATAAAAGAACAGTATTAGGAAAAAAAACAAGTGCCTAAATGTCTTAATGCTGTCTACGTGAGGCAGTTAGAAATAGAAGTGACCATTAGTAAAACAGCTATTTTTTGTCAAATTTAGGGAGGTTTTTTGGTTGTTGTTTGTTTTCTTGGGTTTTTTTTTAATGACAAACTCTAAAAATGTACCAATGTGAAAAAACACTTTCCTGAATGCCATTACTGCTCATGCCCTCAAAGCTTTCATCTGTAGTCTCCTGTGAAGGGCTTCTCCTGTTCCTAGTTTCTAGCTTGCAAAAGTATGCCTCCAAATCTGGCAACCTGGTATTTGTTACTAAAACAGCATGTGTTTTCAGGTTTCTTTTCTGTTGTACCTAAACCAGTCTAAATTAAAACTTAGTAGAACATCAGGAGTATGATTCTGTTTCTGAAAGGTGAGTTGTAAAATGCTGTCATTGGGCCCTATTTTTTAAGAAAAAATAATAGTTTTCTTGCTTTCTTACTTAATGGTGGCTGTGAATTGCAGGGTACTTTGAAGGCCATCGGCTGAACCAAGAATAGCGACTAGGTTAATTATATGACAGAAAAAGAGTGAATTTAGCTTCGGGTTATTTATTTATTTTTATTATTTAGATATGCAGTTTTGTTTACCACTAGCTCTTCTCTCCAGCATTCATATGTTAACTCAGCTCTTTTGTGTTAACAAGTTTATGACAAGACTGTGAAAGTAAAAATAATTTATCTGCTTGGGGAAAAAAAAGGGAACTCAAACAAAGATAGAAACATTGTGAATTAATTTGTATAAATAAAAAGCAGACCAGCAGGACAGGAGCTCTTTTGCAGTGCTGCCGATAGTGTCCAGAAAAATTCCAGTAATCATGTAGGCTCCATATTATTTTTGCCTAGCGCAAAATGATGTATCTTCTGTATTTAGCTTTTAAAATTAGTGAAACAAATGGCATTATTTATTAAAATTCTCAGGATAACAGGATTGGCTTGCTTGTGCTTTGTAAAGTATTGTTCCCCAGGGAGAGTCTATTTACTTTCTGACATGACAGTTTCATAATTTTGATTTTCTCTATCCATAAGTGTCACCATCAATATATTACTTCTTACTCTCACCTATCATTCTTACTCTGATTTAGAAAACTGAGGTGTGTGTGGGAAGTGAAAGCCTTCTTATCGCCAGGTTTTAAAAAACTGTTAAATTGGCTTTGGCTGAGTTCAAGGTAGAAATGGTCACTGTACTTAACTGTAGTCACTTTTACTTATAAAGTCGTTTTTTCCTTCAGTGATGGGCAGATGTGCACACAGCTGCTCGGAGGCCATCATCTGGGTTGGAAGCTCAGGGTCCCAATCTCCCTTGTTAGTGTTTTGGATCATTAAGTCAGTGTTTATTTAAGTCACTAGGGTGTTTATTCTCCCAGTCTTGGGCCACAGAGAAATGCCACCCTCTGCAGGAGGGGCTCTCTCAGGGAATCTCCGCACATTCTTCACATTCACTCCCCAAAACAAACACCCAGCACAAAGATAGCTTTCAATGACCCTGACAGGCTTCAAAGGAGCTGCGGAAATCTCTCTGGAAAATAAGGAAGGGCCAATTACTTTAATTTCTTACATGCCCTCTTTGCCTACTCCGATGACTCCCCCCACTTCCAGCTCTGCTTGGCATAATTTTAGACTTGTGGAAGTCCTGTCTCCCAGGGTGCCCAGACCCACTTCCTGCTCCCTTTGCTTGGTGAATCTTGGAAATGTCTGCAGATCTGGCAAGGAGTGAGGGGGCCAGTCCTTTCAAAGCCCCCGTGATTACTGCTTGTAAACTCGTTAAAAGGACAATTTTCTGTCACAGCCATAAACTCTTTGTAAAATCCCTGGCACTAGATCCAGGGAGCACATATTCCAGATGTGTTTAATAAGAAATTGCACAATCTGCCTTCTTCCGCCATCCTCAGTTGGGTCTGCTGAAAGCGGGACAAGCAGGGAGGAGGTGAGAAAGCTGGAGATTACTTTGAATTTTCTTGGCAATCATTTTAGAGTGATCATTAGGGGAAACTAACCATATTTTTTTTCCCTCGAGGAAATCTTCGGAGAACCAGCTGTTTTTTACCTCCAATTTACCTTTGCGGCCTTGCAGTTTAACTGAGTCCAAAGCCACTTTTTGTTTCTCTTATGCAGGTTTCATAACGATAGCCAAAAGTAATGAACAACGGCTTATAAAGTGTTTTTAGGACGAAACCTTACAGCATTTTGCCAAGTGAAATGAAAAGAAAAAAAAAACTTGGGTATTTTCTTTTAATGTTTTAAATCTGAACACTCAGGTTGCTTGGGTCCCCAGTGCCTGCTTGCCCTGACCTCTAAGCTGAGAAGGACGCTTCTTCCTTTTTAGAGGCCCGAGGTTCTCAAATTTGAGGCTTTGGGCCTTGCAGGTAGGGACTCAAGGCCAGAAGAAAGTTACCACCCGGGCCGCTGGGCTGGCACCCCGAGTCTCGAACCTATTATCTAGGCAGACAGCTTGGTCTTGACCTGGAGTTGAACGGAAGTTTCCAGTAAGAGGCACTGGCGTTTGTGCTTATGCGCGAGCTCTGAGTTTGCTGAGCAGCGACCCTTGTCACGCTGCTCGTCCCCCTCATGCTGGGGGCCAGCCAGACACCTGGCACCGAACCCAAGTGGAGCGGCCTTTCCTGTGCTCAGCGACTGCTCTGCTGCTGCTGCTGAGGCAGCGTGGCAGCTGAGGCTAGAGGGGCTTCACTTCCTAACGCCTTACCCCATCCACCCGACTGCAAGTCTTTGGCAAACCCTGCAGGCCAGACTCCAGATTGGGGATCCAGAGGCTTGAATTACGCTCTTCTCTGGCTGCGGAGAACTGGAGAGCTTCTCCTGGCACCCGCACACTCCGGAGGCCCTAGTTGCCTTTGGACCCTATGGAGGTGTGGAAAGTTCGGGTGCCGCTGCTCTCTGCTCCCTTTTTCTTTACTCGTTCAGAGAGAATCGCGCGTCTCAGGACCCGGATCACAGCGCAGCTCCAGACGCCGGGCCTCCCGGCCTGGCCTGCGAAGTCCCCGACATCAGGAGAGACTGCCAGACTGGCCTCCAAAGGCCAGATAAGAGAGGAGGCCTCGGCCTGAGCTTCGCGGGACAACGCAGCTGTCGTAGTCTTGTGCTCTCTGAAGCCAATTATCAGGCCCAACTCCCTGAGTCTGGGAGCTGCCCTATTCGACTCTGGGAGCTAAATTTCAGGCGAGGCACGTGAGCGGCGCGGGACGCATGGCTGTGGGGTTGGACTTGGCCGAAGCGGTCCCGCGGCGTGCTGCT
The DNA here is from genome assembly GCF_000181295.1 of Otolemur garnettii. Classification (NCBI taxonomy): domain Eukaryota; kingdom Metazoa; phylum Chordata; class Mammalia; order Primates; family Galagidae; genus Otolemur; species Otolemur garnettii. Next base: position 5,542,019 of record NW_003852476.1, on the reverse strand, counting down.
GCCTGGCCCGGCCGCAGGCGTGAGCGCTCTCTGGAGCCAGCGCACCGAGCTTCGGGGCACCGAGCAGCCGGCGTAGGCCTGGGAGCCTGGTGGAGGGCAGCCTAAGGCCTGCTGCCTATTCCTCGCTGCCCTTCTCCATACAGATACTGGCTGTTTCCTTCTTAGCTTCCTGGGACCTTGGCTTTGGCTTTGGCTTTCTGAGCTGAACTTTTCACCAGTTCGCTCAGCAGACGGGCGCCAGGCAGAGAGTGCTCCCCTTCTTGAGCTTGTCGCTAGAATCTCTCCGCCTGGAAAAAGGGGTCCTGGCTTATGGTCTGCAGTAGTACCAGGCAGCAGTTCCGCTTCCTTGGTGGGGCAAGGTCGGGTGTCTTAGGGCGAGCAACCGCCTCTTCCCCACGAGCAGCCGGGCCCCAGGGAGAAGACCCGGACCGCAGCGCGCTTGGGGCGGGGGTTTTCTGGCGCACACTCCGCCCTGGTTTGATGGGGTGACTGGCATTGACAGGGACGGGTGGGTCAGGGTTAAGGTGAGGAAGGGTGCTCTTTCCGAGGCCTGTCTCCTTTTCCCCTGCTTTCCCAGGGAGAAGACTCTAGCAACACTCCCACCTTACCCCTTCTAGCTGTCCGAAGTGAATAGAACTAAGTCTGTGCCCAGGCGACCCGAGGGCTCGGTCCCATATCCTGTCTACATACTCTGTCATCTAAGCCAGGTGGAGAATTTGTAGCCCCTCAAGGTCGGAAAGACCTCTCTCTCATTCTGACTGAACCCAATGACTCCACCTGGAAGAGTCTCTAATGGGGGACGGGTTAGATAACATGGGTAACCCAGCTAGGAACGAAGATAATCAATATTATGCGTGAATTGCTGCCTGTTTGTCTACCCAGAAAAGGCCGCATTTGTCCTGCAAAGGCCGCATTTTCTGTAGTGTTTTAAACAGAGTACACACTCACACAACTTTGTTCCAGCTGATGAAACTGGAAACCTATTCTCCCACTGAGGATGACAATCAGTTTTAGACGCTGCGGTCCTTTCAGACAGCGAGAAACAACACAGCAGTAGCATTTAAAAACAAAGAGAAAGAGGCCGCTTGAGGCGCGTGGACGCCTGTCTCTTCTCTTGTGTGAGTTTAAACTTCTCTCCTGATTTGTTAAGAAATAGCTGAGACCCTGGTTCTCAGCAGGTGGAGTACAACCAACCACCAGAAGGTTTGCTCCCTGCCTCTGCTAGCTAGGAATTCCCCCCCCCCCTTGGGGAAAGTGCTCATTAATTTTGCCATAACGTTAAAATATTCTCAAAATCACTCTCTTTTCTGTGGCCAAACAGGAAACTGCAAACAACAAACAACAAAAGAAAAAGATGAAAACCAAAACCCAAACAATCTTATCTATGGAAAGGTGTAACTTCAAATTTAACACATACTCACCCCCACCTGAAGTGGCTACTCAACTGTAATTAAAATACTATTAGGTGATACTGGCTACTCCCCCTCTTCGCTGCCATTAAAAAGACAGATAAGCAGGCAGATATTTAGATTCTGGCCCTTTATTTCCAATGATAAGATGCAGAATTGTGGCTCGGCGCCTGTGGCTCAACCGGCTAAGGCGCCGGCCATGTACACCTAAGGTGGTGGGTTCGAATCCCCAGCCCAGACCTGCCAAGCAACAATGACGGCTGCAGCCAAGGAATGGCCGGGCATTGTGGTGGGCGCCTGTGGTCCCAGCTGCTTGGGAGGCTGAGGCAGGAGACTC
>NW_003852476.1:5521178-5540253 GCF_000181295.1 Otolemur garnettii | reverse complement strand
GCCCAGGAGTTGGAGGTTGCTGTGGCCTGTGATGCCATGGCACTCTACCCAGAGGGACAGCTTGAGGCTCTGTCTCAAAAAAAAAAAGATGCAGAATTGTACACCATCTCCCTTCATCTGGTCGCCTGTCTTTCCTACCCTCCCTACCTTAGAAAATAAATATTGGATGAAACTGATGTAGGCGACCCAAGTAGAAATACTCATGAATTAACACAGGTAAATTTACCTTAATTTGTTATGTAGTTTATTTTAATCTGGGATTTAAATTTTTAAATACCATGACTTATTTATAAAATAAAAAATTGGGGGGGGGAGGGGAGGTAGGGAATTTGTTCAGGACCTGAGCTTATATGCTTGTGGGATCTTAAAGGAAAAAAAGTCCTAGATTACATATTTTTACTGACATAAACCTTAAATTAAATGTTTTAGGATTGTTGAAGAAGAATATTGAAATGTTCTTTAACTTTTCCTAGAGCTGGTGAGTCAGCATCCTTGATAGAAAATTTGCAGATTCCAGCTAGGATGCTTGTAAAATCAACTTCTAGATGTTCTTTTCTTGATCTTAAGTATTTCTACAAACTAAACCACTCTGTCCCTTCCTTTTCTTTCTCTCTTTCTTTTTTTCTTTCTTCTCTCTTTCTTTCTCCCTCAAGAGGCAAGACTTTGCAATAATTTGAGTTGCCAGTTATCCAAATGTCCTAAACTAGGAAACAAACAAACATGGGGATGCGAACATCTCCTCCCCCCAAAACTCAACAAGCCAAACCCACATAGCTGCGACAGTTTGGTTGGCTTTCACGCTTTAATATATTAAACTGTAGACATTTATATGCAGTAATGTCTCCCTTAACTTTTGCAGCTTTTTTTTTGCATGTGGTAGTGCTAGGACTGGTGATAGAGGGGAGTGGAAACTTACAGTGCTGTTTGTAGAGAAAAATGCACGTTTTGAGGGTGACATGGCTGTCTGCAACACTATGCAAAAGGTAATTAAGTCAAGGAGGTAATTTAAGAAAGAAAGCATTAGATCTATATTTATTTAAAATACCTTGAAGATGACAGTAGGTAGCAAGCTTTTTAAGAAGTAACTAGATAGAAGATCAGGGTGCCTTAGTGCCTTAGTATCTATGAAGTGAAAAGAACATTTAAACAATTGAAGCTTTGTCTGTCTTCAGATATATGTGGTGAATATTTTCTATGCATTGCTGATCCTATATAAACATAACATGCTTCTTCCTAAAGTCAAGTTCTTGATTTTAATTGAAGAATAATATTGCTCAGGGCTCTACCTCTGAGTACAAATAGCTAATCTAAGAAAATCAGTTCTGGGAATCTGGAACCAATGGCTATTTTCAAAATAAACAGACAAAATCTTCATAAAGAAGGCCAGGAGGATTATTTTACATATAAAGTACATCTCCCGATTTCTCAGACAAAAATAATCTCATGGAAGAACTAAAAGAATGACAATACAGGCCCATTTCCATATTTCTACTTCAGAAAAATAACTTGAAGACTTCCAAACTGTCTTTGTTAATTAATATCAGTATACTGTAGGAGCAAATCTAGGTGAATTTCCTCCTTTTTTATTCTTTAGGAAGGAGAAAGAAATCCAGAAAAAGGAAAAGAACAAAACAGAAAATAAATGTGCAATTTAAAATTTGTGCTGTTTAATAAATAGCTGTTAAAGAATAGCTGCAAAAACAGAACATTAGTACGCTGACCTTTCAGCTTTAGTTCCACTGAGACAAGAAGTAGTTTTTAAACATTTTAAGTTAGCATTGAGTTAGTTAAGTTAGCACTGACCCGAGTGGGGAGATTATGAAAGCATTTGGATTTTCTAATACATGAGAAGAGTCTAGGGGAGGGCAACATAGACATTTCTTAGACACTCGTGTTGTAGTAGAGATCTTCCTTCAACTAGGAACCATCTCACCTGCAGGGACACCCAGGCAGGAAGGAGACCCGAGTTCATGGACCATACCTGAGCTTCTTTCAGGAGATAGGACGTGATGTCATGATGACTAATTATATTTCCCAGTTCTCCCAAGTTCCAAGTCCCACCAAGATGGGAACTCCACAAACTAAGAAATTGCCAAGTGGAGTGGGATGTAGGATGTTCCCTCCAATTCTCATGCTGTCATTTGGTGTGAATGTGTGTTTAGTTTTCTAAAAACGTATTTCTAGTTTCCCTGGGGTACAAGGAAGAGTTAATTTGTTCTCTGATAGGTTTCACACTGTGGGCAGAGCTGCCAAGAAGCAGAGGAAACAGAGAACAGCCCCATGATTAATTCTACCTGTTTTTCCCATGAGTGATCACCTGCTCCAGGGGTCACGACTAGCAGGTAGCTCTACCTCTCCTGGGCTCTGAGAGCTTCGTTTGTTTGGTGACAGCTGAGTGACAAGGCCTGAAACCCGAGCCCATCGCCCGGCCTGATGTGGGGATAAAAACCCTGGATGTTCCCTCAAACATTTCAGGAAATGAAAGTTGTAACGCGATCCCTCCTGCGCCCACATCTCCCTCAGCAAACACAAAAGCTCAAAGGAGCCCTCTCGGATTGAATTCGGCCTGGAGTTGATGGAGGGAAAGCGGAGCCGGGAGCGGGCGGGGGGAGGGTAGGGGCCGCGGCTGGCAGGCTCTCTGAGCCCGGGAAGGAGGCGGAGGCGAGCGGGGAGAGAGCCGCGCGCCCCTGGGGGCCAGCTGCTCTGCGGTGTCCCAAGCGCCCTGCTCCTCCAGACGGCGTGGGCGCGGGAAGGGGACCCCGCGGCCTCTGCACTGCCGCCCGGGCCGCGCGTTCTCGAGGCCACAAGGGCCCTGGGGTCCTCGAGGGCCGCAGCGCCGGCCCAGGTCCAGTCTCTCCAGGCCCTGCTTGCTCCGAGATCCGGGGCCAGCTCTTGGGCCGAGGCGTCCCCTCCGACCTGGCCCCGCTGGCCGGCGCAGGGTGAGCGCGCCCAGCTCGGGCTCCCCCGGCTGCGGGACCCGGAGCCGGACAGACCGGGACGCCGCGGCCGCGCGGGTCAGCCGGCAGCTTCCGTCTGCCCGGGGGTGGGAGCGGCTGGCGGCGGCGGGAAGGCGGGGTGCGGGGGGCGTAACGGGAGAAGAGCCGCCAGGAAGCTGCGCTCTGACCCCCACGCCGCCACCCCTCCGTGGGTCTCGGTCGCCTGTCAGTCACCACGCTCTGAGCAGGCGCGACCTCCGGGTAGGTAGGAAGTTGAACCAGGGCCGCTCCAGGCATTTTTGTCCTTAGACCGCTCTGACTGTTTCATGTTCTTCCAGACATTTCTTTCTTTCTCTTCTTTTTTCAAATAATTTTTCCCAGACAGCATTATCAGCCCACATCTCTCTCCCCAACCTTCCCGGGTGATTTTTCTTTTCTTAACATGGAACCACAGTACAGAGAGAACAGAGCCGGGAAGCAGAATAAGGCAATCCACATCACTCAGATACAATTGCAAATCGTGTGGCCTCGGGCAGTCACCTAACATCCCTGAGCCTCGATTTCCTCATTGGAAATGGGAGCTACAGGACTTCCCTGCAGGGGAAGCTTAAAATGAGCTGAAGTATTGAATGTGAAGTGCTTGGCACAGTGGACAAGCCCGGAGCCTCCCTTAGACCGCCACAAAGCCGCCTGGGAAAATTCCCCTGGTGCTAGAGTTTCCAGGAGGGCAGATCAGGGCCATTTCCTCCATTCTTCTGGAACACCGAAAGAAACACAAGTTATCCTATAGAGGCTTAAGGTGTGATTAGGCTTTAGGGGTAGACAAAGCTGAAATTTATTTTTCGAATCTCTGAATCTAAAATCTAGAAGTTTAACTTCAGTCATTTAATTCTGAAATAATAGTTAAAGCTATAATAATTGGATTTTGCTATCTCTGTTCTTCATGATTTGAACCCTCATGTAGATGCCATCATATATGGTAGAATTCCATTGATGAAAATAAAACCCGCTTAAATATGCCGGAAAGTGACAAGTCACTTAGAAGGGAACTAAAGCATTCAGTAGAATAAAGAATTTAAGGCCCCACCTAAATGTGTCAACATAAGTGTAGAATAAGAAACCGCTTTGAAGATTTAATGCCTTGCTGATGTTAACACAGTGCTGGGTATAATGGCACATGATAAATATTTTTTGAGTAAATGAATGGGCTGCTGAAATGATGGAGAGTCTTTAGATAGAACACAGTTCCCAGGGTTGGAGTTTTGCAAGACCCTCTTGGGTACATTTCTTCTCCTGTGACATTCTCTAATGATAACCAGGTATGAACAGCTCATTTTCATATACAGCATGGTCCTTCTCTTATTTCAAGGATTTTTTCATTCAGATATTGTTGAAAGCAAAGTGCATAGCTGAAGTTTTCTTGAGTAAAGGGGACTTGGGGGCAAGAGAGCAGTGTGCATGTGCCAGCTAGCTAGCCCTTCAGAGATTATACTGGGACTCTTTCTCCTTAGAATGACCCAGTGGTAGAACCAGAGAACTATTGATAGGAGAACAACCCCAACAAAGGCAAAAATGAAACCTAGAGAGTAGGTGGGGTGTGCATGTGATAGGGGTCTTTAAGGGTAGATCTCAGGACTGTGCTCCCTTCACAATAATTTCTTTATTATTAACTGGGAAAGCATTTTTTTATTCAGTTGTTTAAAACTACATTTTCCTCCAGCATCTTTATTTTCTTCAAAGTAAATTTTTATTTTCTTTCAACTAAAATCAATACATGTTTACATTTTTAGTTTAGAGAAGCTGATCAATTTATAGTCGTTCACCATATTATGTTCAGGAAGAGTTCAATACTTTTGGGAGTTTGTTTTGACAATTCTATATTAGACTCACAAATTCCTTGAGGTCAAGGGAGAAAATGCATGTTTAGAAATTACCAAAAAGAATTGTTATCTACTTGTACTCTGCCTTAGGTCTGAAGAATTGGACTTCTCCACAAAAAAAGCTTATTTTTGGCAAATACGTGTTCCAATATTATTTTTATTTGCAAAGCCAAAATCTGAATGTAAGCAACATACCAAAAATGAATGGAAGATAAAGTTCAACTCCAGACTCATCACTTAAAAAAAATGCTCTTATAATCAGAGAAACATTTGGTCAGAACTGTAACTATATTGCTGCTTAATCATTTGCATGTTGTGAAATGATTTGCATAGAGCCAGGGCCAGAAGTTCTCAGAATTATGTTTTCCTGCCACTGCTTTTAACATGACTGGACTAAAGAAATATGTAATTTTTTTCTTTGTAAATTACTCCAGCATCCACATGTTTAGAAACACAAAAATATGTCCATGTGCTTAGTCAAAAAAAAAAAGAAGGAGCATTTTATGCTGAAGAATAAGTTAATTTAAATTAGATTAAACATTGCAGAGGGTACTTTGAGGAGATTTGGGTATATTCCAAGCCTTAGCATATCTTTCAAAGAAATGAAAAGCCTCAGGGCATTCCAAAAGGCATGTCCGCTCTAAATCAGCTTTAGTTCATTTCAAATAAAAAAATATATAACTGAATTTGAAGGCTGGATAAAGAGGAGAGTCTTATTTCTACTTTGCAGATGTATTATAGTGAAATAAAATAAGTGTGGAAATCTAGGCCCTTCAATTTTAGAATTTCTCAAAAGGATTTCTATATAACTGTGAGGCCATAGTTCCTATCCAATCACTTAGCTTCCATGTGGCCAAAGACTTATTTGTCAACATGTTCAGAAGTATGAAAGTCTCTTCCCCTGGAAATTAGCTATAGCCAAAATGAGTTAGCCCTCCCAGTGTGCTTAGAAGATAACATACCAGATATTTTCAGCATATTTGCATGATGCAAGACATGATATGACTTTAATTATAGGTCAATTCTAAAAGCTAACTGGTCTGTTATTTAAAGCTAAAAACGAGGAAAAATAAGTCAATTTCATTAAAATGTAAAGATTTCAGCATTAGTTAGCTTAGCTCAACACAGAATGAAATACAAACTTTAGTTTTCAAAGTTCAAGTTTTCAGCATCGTATGATGGCAAATTTATGGTAACCCTTGCACACAAGGCCCTTCTCCCCCTTTTTATTACCAGTTCATGCATTAACTTCGGAACAATGAAGACTTTTATTTCAATAAATACCTAATATAGGTAGGTAAAACATAGTCAAACTAAAGTACAACACTTTTGTGAGGATACAAACAAAACTCATGAACAAGACTCCAGATTGATTTTAATTCCCCATAATGCTTCTTATGAACAACACAAACAATTAAGAAAGACTTATTTTCTTTCCTGCTGCTCTCAGCCATACTTACCTTGAGAAGTGTACCAAAGGAAGTATGGTAATGAGGATTAGTAGAGTCAAATACTGCTAGCCAGTGGGTGTACTGTGGATTGTATTACCTGCAGGAGTGGAGGCAAAATACCCATAAAATAGCCTTTCAGATTCAGTTTGTCTCAAGTTACATTGTGAAATTCAGTGGTTTGGTGCAGTTGTATATCCCTTGGCTCTGAGAATTAAACAGAGCTGGGGTGGGCCAACCCTTGTACAGAAGGACATGCAGGTGGCACCAGAGGTATTGGGGTTTGTGGTTTCCTATGGGAAATTCTTTTGGTGATTGCATGGGGAGAGTGGGTAAGAGGGTAGAGTGGGTAAAAGGAGGGAATGTCTGCGGCCTGATCTATGGATCCTTCTTGGTTTACAGGCTAGTCTATATCGCAAAGACTAATCTGAAGCAGATTATTATTTGTAAGTCCAGCATTAGCCCTTTCTGACCCAGCACGTCAACTGGTTAAAAGCTGAAATTACAGTCTTTCATCCATTAAGAGAAAGGAGTTCTAACATGTCATATTTCTTAGCTGAGAAATAAAACCTCAAGTTCTGACCACACAATTCACCTTAATATTCTTTAGTTCTCTTGGAAGCATTATCAGCAATCCTGGTACCCTGGCTTGAATTCAGGTTTAAGACCTCCCTTATGCTCATTTATATTCCAGTCATAACTGGAAGTGGCATTTATTTCCTATTTCCTATTCTAGACTTTAGTGTGGTATTTGTGTGTATGTGTGTATGTGGATAACTGGTCTGTTAACTACTGAAAAGATTTTGATGATGGAGGAGACTTTGCAGACTTTCTATTTAGACATAGTTTAATTTATTTAACCTCTTAAGACTGAATAAAAAGTATAATGCCAATAAATTCTGTTTATAGAAGAAAAATGTTGTACAATTTTCTAAATTTAGGTAAATCATTGAGACTATGATCCTAATGGTTATATGTATGTTATATCTCTTTGTGACTACAATATTGGTCAAATTTTTTAGTGAGGAAAAAAATCAATTATTGAGACCAGGCATGAAGGCTCATGCCTGTCATTTCAGCACTCTGGGAGGCTGAGGTGGGTGGACTACTTGAGCTCAGGAGTTCTAGACCACCCTGAGCAAGAGTGAGACCTTGTCTCTACTAAAAATAGAAAAACTAGCCAGTCCTTGTGGCAGGTAGCTGTAGTTTTAGCTACTTAGGAGGCTGAGACAAGAGGATTGCTCAGATCCAAGAGTTTGAGATTGCTATGAGATATGACACCATGGCACTCTACCCAGGGCCATGGAGTGAGACTCTGTCTCAAAAAAAAAAAAAAAATCAATTATTGAGTCTTCTAGAAATCTATTAAGATGAAAGGACTATCCAGGACAAAGTGCCTCCACCATTCAGCTTAATGTCAAAAAGGTCTTATCAGCTGTTTAGACACAGTAAGCAAGACCAGCAGTAAATTCCTTATGACCATAGTTTTTAGTAATGTATGTGAAGTGAGAAATCACTGTAACTTATTTATTTTCTCAGCAATTTGACTTATCTAATCATCTTTAAAACCTTGTATCTTTCTTTTCCTTATATCTTCCTCTTTGATACAGTCTCACAACTCTGCCAGGTAGATTCCATGTAATTGCTTTTATTGAATGATTGATCCGTTCATCTATAGTGGTGATTAATTCATTATAGTGGCTAATAGGAGGAGGCATTAGAATCAGTAATGAAGTTGGATTAAAAGGAATAAGAGAAAATGTTTTCTCTTTTCCTGATAAAGTTATACTTATAATTAGCCAAAGATTGGAGGAATAAAAACTGTAATGCTAGAAGGGATTAGATGATTGAGTGAACTTGTGCTGCCTGGTTGAGCCAATTGCTTTGCGTCTAGAAAGCAGACGTGTCAGCACAGAGGTTTCTGCTAGACTTCTGGCCCCTTTGTTTTCATCAGAAATAAATCCAAATATTTAGATAGGCTCTCACTGTTACAATTAAATTAGAAATTTTGCCTAGAATGAAATCTCCAGAAAAGTGAAATTGCTAGCCATGTGTGTACAAGCAATGATAATAAAAGTAGGGTTTAAAACAATAAGCATCTCAGTTCAGACTCAGTACTTTCTTTGTTATGATGGGTGCAAGGAAAAAGAGTAGTGGAATATACCTTTAACTCTTACAGGAATGTTTTTCTACCTTGAGGATTTGGCAACAGTTAGAAAACCACTATCGTGAAAGGCCTCTGCCCCCCACTAGTATGATTTAAAGTGGCTGTCTCAGAATCTGCCCACAGCCACTAGTTAATTCATAGAGTTTGAGGTCACATTTATTTTAAAGAGTTGACCAGTTAAATATAAAGAAAGCTCTCCTTTCTAACAATGAGTGGAGAATTATGGTTAAAAATATTATTCATGAGCAATCTACAAAATGGTTCCTGGGTCAAATGTAGTATTAACAGTGGGGATTTGGCCATGAACTCCAGGTGCAACTGTGTAGGGAATAAGCCTTATCTCCCTGCCCAATCTCTCTTGTTAAGATTGTGTTGGTAGAAAGTGAAGACTATTCAGGTGGCCTTGGGGACAGATTGTCCCTGAGAAATAGGAAGCAGGATCACACAGCAAGGCAGCACAGTAACCTCACATATTTATAACAAAAGCGTTGGCCAGTTTCATCGAGTTGCATATAACATATATTATTCATGTTTGGGCCTAAGTATTTTTATTATAAAAATTTTAAAAATGATCTTTGCCTTTCAACTGTGATCCCATACCTTTGCTAGGCATGGTTTTTATTAAAAAACCCAAACCCCAAATGCTGCTAGAATGCTTGTAGTAAATATTCATAAGGTAACGAGAGAAAGATTTTTATCTAACAAGATTCAGTGAATTTATGGGTGTTTGACTCTATATTAAAGTAGGAAAAACAAATCAAATATAAGCAGCATTATCTTTTTTGTAACAATTGTGGTTCTATTGGCTAACGAGTATAAGCTTGTCTATGAGCTATGGTTATGTTTTCTGAGCCAGATTCTTCCAAGTGCCTAAGGCTTTGCCTATAGAAAACTAGCATTGTGATTCTATAAAATAACAACTGCTTCAAACACAGCGAAACTAGCCATTTTTAGGACAGACAGCATAATAACCTGTTGGACTGAATGCTCCAATTTTTAAAAGTTTGTAAATTTAAATTAGGGAGGCAGCTTTAGTCATCTCCTGTCCCTATCCCGACCCCTTAGTAAATTGTTGGCCTGTTAAGGTACACTAAGGCTTTCAGGCCATCAGGCTTCTATTTCTGTATCTTTATATTTTAAAATTCCTTTCTACATTTTAAATCAGATTTGCTGAGGAGTACACCAGCAACCTAAAGCCTTACTGTACCCGGCATGTTGGCAAAGATAATTATTGAGAATATAACTTGTACATAGTAATTCCTTTCACTGCAGTTGTCTAACCTATTGATTGTTATTTTCTTGTTAGGAATTCAGGGTAGCTAGGAAAAAATACCCACTTGAGGTACTAGATAACCCATGTGAACAAGCCGGGTTATTTACTGAATTACAATTGTGTTTATGGCTTTTGGCAGAAGTATTTAAAGCTTTATTGCTACCTTTGATGCTCACTCAAAACACCTCAATATTTATCCTTTTTTTGTAGTTGTTATTGAGACAGGGTCTCGCTACATCATCCAGGGTGGAGTGCAGTGGCCTTACCACAATTCACAGTGGCCTCAAACTCCTGGGCTCAGGCAATCCTCCTGTTTCAGCTTGCTAAGAAACTGAAACTATAAGTATCTACCACCATGCCTGGCTAATTATTCTATTTTTTGTAGAGATGAGATTTCACTTCTGCTCAAGCTGGTCTTGAATTCCTGGTCTGAAGCAATCCCTCTGCCTCAGCCTCCCAAAGTGCTAGGATCACAGGTGTGAGCCACCTCACCTGGCTGTTTTATCCTTTAAAAAAGAATTTCTGGTGCTATTTTCAGGAGCAGTAATTACACTTTCAATAAACCCCTTCTAGTCTTATTCAGGAAGGGTTTGGAGAGAAAAGTACAAGTTTGGTTTTAGCACATTAATTACATTTCAAGGGGTCTAGGATCAGGGGTCCTCAAACTTTTTAAACAGGGGGCCATTTCACTGTCCCTCAGACTGCTGGAGGGTCGGACTGCAGGCCTGGGATGAGCAGGACAGGCAGTGGCAGCAAAAACACCCGGCAGGCCCCCTAAATGTCCTCGGTGGGCCGCATGTGGTCCTCGGTGGGCTGCATGTGGCCCACGGGCCATAGTCTGAGGACCCCTGGTTCATGGATTCTCAAATTGTCTGCAATTCAGATGGGATAAGCTTGTGGTGATTTGCGAACTTTTTCTTGGTCAACTTCAGATTAGGGCATTATAGTTCTTTGTTCTTTCTTCCTCCCTTTAATGAGAAAACCTTGACCCCAACAGTTCATGAGCAATCTAGACACATAGTTTTCTCTTCTGAATATTTAAGAAATGTCTCTCAAGTGTTCTCGGGTTTCCAGATGTTACCCAGATATTAGAAAGGGCCTGTTCTTTGTTGAAGGTTCAGGTAAGAGACTCATAACAAGACCTAACCCACATGAAGGGCATGCGGAAGAGTCTGATCAGTTTTAGATTTTTTTTTTTTTTTTTGAGATGGAGTCTTATTTACTTCATTTACTGCCCTTGGTAAAGTGCCATAGTGTCACAGCTCACAGCAACCTCAAACTCTTGGGTTCAGATGATTCTCTTGTCTCAGCCTCCAAGGTAGCTGGGACTACAGGGACTTGCCATAACACCTGGCTATTTTTAGAGATGGGGTCTGGCTCTTGCTCAGGCTGGTCTTAAACCTGTGAACTCAGGAGATCCACCCGCCACAGCCTCCCAGAGTGCTGGGATTCAGGCATGAGCCACTTCGCCTGGCTCTGGTTTTATACTTTCTCAAAGTCTTGTTCTTGGGCACTCCTCTGCTCCTGGTTTTACTGGACCTAATTTCCCTTTGTGTTCTTTCTTTTCTCATTCATAGCACTGTCTTTAGTTTCATATCGGATGGCATCTGAGGGAAGACAGGGGGAGCAGATGGCAGGTACTGTGTGTGTCGTATGAGAGAGTGTATTTTGTTTACCTTGGTGTGGCCAGTGCCCAGCTCAGTGCTGTCTACCTACACGAAAGAATGATGTTCAGGAACAGAGAGGACAGTGAGGGAGAGGAACACCTTTTTTTTTGGACACAGGGTCCAAACAGGGTCCTGCTGTTTCGTCCAGGCTAGATTGCAGTAGTATCATCATAGGTCACTGCCACTGCAACCTTAAACTTCCGGATTCAAATGATCCAACCTCATTTCTTCTTTTTTTGAGTAGAGAACAAGAGGAAACAGGCTATGCTGGGAGAGATTGAGGTGAGACCACAGGAAAAACCATGTGACTCTGAGGAGTTGGAGAGTTAATGAACTTCCTACCTAGGAAAGCTGGAAGCTCCGAAACTTGGACCTTTTAATTTAGTGAGTGGAAGATAGATATTTTTGGAAAGTGGTATGACCCATCAAAGCAAAAGTCTAATCTATTCTGCTTTTATATTGATATTTTATAAGAATTATCGGTAGGACTGCTGCATCAAAGTCCACTGATGTGCTTATTTACATTTTACACAAATATTGCAAGTTTTTTTTTTTTCAAACTAAAATTTGAGAATGACTGTTCCAGTTGTTATTCCCATATATAGCCCAGGCCCAAATCATTTCTGTGATAGCCCCCCTGGTAGCCCCACCTATACTCCCTCCTCGTACCTGTACTCCCTCCCGGCAGTATATTCTCCACACAATAAGCAGCAGCCAGAGTGAGGCTGGATCATGTCACTTCTCTGCTTCAAGTCTGTCAATAATCTCCCATTATACTTAGAATTAAGTGTGAACTTTTCACTGTGACCTATGTATGAGGCCCTGCCTGATCTCATTTGCTAATTTTAGCTTATTCCACACTCCCCTTCAGCCACAATACTTTAGTCCCATGAAATTTGAGTGCCCCAAACAGGCCAAAGTGCCTCATTCTTCAAGGACTGCACAAGTTTCCTCTGCCTCACACTCACCCTTCATCCTTCCTGCCTCAGCTTGAATGCTGCTGAGTCAGAGACGCCTTTTCCCTATGGCCTCCGTGGCAGCGGAGAGTTAAGGTGATTTGGGCTGCAGATAGTGGGAAACCATAATGCAAACTGGCCAAAGCAGGCCGGTGGGCTCGGGCATGCGCACCAGGTAGCCTTGGCTAAGCAAGGTTCTCTGTGTTGCTGATATCACCCCCAGATTGGCTGCCAGTGGCTGCAGCAGTTCCAGGCATTGGATCCAGTCCCAGCTGCATCTGGAGGGATGAGAGGAACTTTCTCTTCCTGGAGCTCTCTGGGGGGAGGAAGCCTTTTTCAGAAGTCACCTATCCCCAACAGACTTTCCTTATGTCTCACTGGCCAGAACTGAGTCATATGCTAATTTGTAAACCAATTACTGGTAGGTAGGAGTGAGTGGTTGTGATTAGCTCTTGTGCTATTTCTTTTTCCTTTTTTTTGAGACAGAGTCTCACTTGTCACCCTCAGTAGAGTGCTGTGGTATGGCGTCATACCTGACAGCATCCTGGAACTCTTGGGCTCAAGTAATTCTCATGCCTCAGTCCCCCAAGTAGCTGAGACTACAGGTGAGCGCCACAATGCCCGGCTATAGAGACAGGGTCTTGCTCTTGCTCAGGCGGGTCTCAAACTCCTGTGCTAAAGCAGTCCAACCGCCAGGGCCTCCCAGAGTGCTAGGATTACAGGTGTGAGCCACTGCGCCCGGCCTTCTTATCCTATTTCATACCATGTGTATCTCGGGCAATTCCGTGAAGTCGACAGGCTCCTTGTCAGAACAGTGTTTTATATGACCAGGGCCGTGCCTGTGGCTCAGTGGGGCGGGCGCTGGCCCCATATACTGAGGGTGGTGGGTTCAAACCCAGCCCCAGCCAAACTGCAACAAAAAAATAGCCGGATGTTGTGGTGGGGACCTGTAATCCCAGCTACTCAGGAGGCTGAGGCAAGGGAATCGCCTAAGCCCAGACTTAAGCCCAGACGTTGGAGGTTGCCGTGAGCTGTGCGATGCCACAGCACTCTAATGAGGGCGATACAGTGAGACTCTGTCTCTACAAGCATACCATCAAAATCAACCATGAAGCACTATACTTAACAAAATTAGCCAACTTTGTGATCTAGTAATATAATCTTTTATTAATTATTATTAGATCCTAATGATAATAATTGGTATAACAACAAGTAGTGTAATTTTCAAGTAGTGATGTATACAAATGATATTTTGACATGTTTGTAATGACTGTAACATGACTTGAAAATATCTGCAATTTCTTTTTTTTTTCCCTGAAAACAGAGTCTTACTATGTCACCCTGGGTACAGTGCCATGGCATCACAGCTCATAGCAACCTCAAACTCTTGGGCTTAAGTGATTCTTTCGCCTCAGCCTCCTGAGCAGCTGGGACTACAGGAGTCTGCCACATCATCTGGCTATTTTTTGGTTGCAGTTGTCATTTTTGTTTAGGAGTCCGGGCTGGGCTTGAACCCGCCACCTTCTGTTTATGTGGCCGGCACCCTACTCACTGAGCTAGAAAATATCTGTAATTTCTATTGATGACGAAGTCACAGGTGCCATGCATACTATTTGGTTTGTTGCTCCAGTGAAAATTGAAAGGAATGCTAAATTTAATTTAGACGTTAATTAAAACATAGATGTGACTGTCCCCCCTCATCTGATACATGGACACACTGAACTTAATCCTGAGTTAAAAACCCCTGGCCTAGAATAAGCATTTGAAGATTAAGTGATCTTGTAATGTATTTAGAGTAGAAGCATAGTGCCTAGCACATAGTGGGTATCTAAGAAATGATAGATAAAACACAGATATACAGAGAAATCTTAGGAGTTAGAAACCCAAAGTAATTTAATTTAAATCCATTAACTTTGTCCTTATAAACTAGGAATGGGGTTTCAGTGCCTTATATTAAAATACTGCTCTAAAACAATTTCATATATGAATTCCATGGCAATTAGAAGAGTGGTAAATGAGTGAAATTAACATGGTGGGTGAACTAGAACTAGAGATATTCAAAATCATACTAGTCTTATTAAAGCCACTCTCCAGAGCACTTGGCCCTTAAAACCTTGGGTCAACCTCACCGTTCACTGTGATTTATATGCTGGACTATCATCCATTCTGGTCACATTGCTGACACTGGATAAGCCAGGATAAAAACTTGGCTCTGTGTTCTATGGTGTGGTCACCTTGGCTCAATGCTGGGTGGTTCTGGCTTGCACAAGTCATGGTTCTTTACTAATTTCTAGTTCTTTACCCCCTTCCCTAGAGAAATATGTGATTTTATGACCAATTAGACATTATAATATTTTGGTCAGATAGATAAAAGGTCATCTTGACCCACCAGATGGGTAGGGGGAAGCATTTACTTTGTTCATGTGTCTGTTTGAATCTGGAAGGAAAAGTTTTAAAAGGATGTTTTTCTGTTGTCTGAGAACCATTCTCATATATTCTCTCCATAAAAGGGAGTAACTTTCCATATTTCTAAAAGTGTTATTTTATGATGAGAATTAACCCTGGTTTAGTTATTTGGAGGTATTATCTCCTATTGGCTAAGCCAAGTTTTGGAGTCAGATAAACTCCGATTCAAACTCTGACTCTCTTATATACTGTCTGTGTGGTCCTGAGCAGATAATATTAAATAGCAGTAGCAGTCGTGATAGTAACTGCATATTCAAGATTTATACTTACCGGGCTAAGTACTTTGTAAGGACATTTTTATTTAATTCTTATAACCCTAAGACATAGCTTTTACTATCATTTATACCTTAAAAGTGAGGAGATGAGGCTTACATGGATTACGTAACTTACCTCTAAACTTCATTTTCCTTTCTTGAAAAGTGGAGGTGATTATGCTGCCTGCCTCATAGGGCTATTGTAAGAATTAAATGTCTGTCTACTACAGGGTTTTCAATGCCTGATACTTAGTAAGTGCTTAGTAAGTGGCACTATTGGCTAGTATTAGTATACTCAATCTTATAAGTCTCCTTGATCAATAAAAGACCTTGCTGAACTTCTATTTACTAAAATAACAGGGTGATTGATTTTGCTTTTTCAAGGAACAGATGATATGGATTATTAATAATAATTAGTACTTGTGACTCAAGGGAATTCTGAGCATAGTCTCTGGATCATGAAATTTCTATCCCTTTTACAAAGCAATTACTCGGCTTTCATGAACTATGAATTGACAAATGTAGTCACTATTGCTATATTAAGAGGTTCTTTAGCAAGAAATGTCTTTCTGTCACTTTTCTCTGCTCAGTTCACTCTTATTCTAATTGTTTTGGCTTCCTTTTTAAATATTCAAATTTATATGTGAGCCCTTAATCTCATTTCAAATATTGCCAAATCAGGAAACGGATGAGAGAAATCTCTTAGGTCAAGTATCATTACTTACAAAGACATATTTTCAGTATGAAATTTCTCTACTTTTGGATTACTTCACACACACACAAAGTGACATTAATAGACTTGATTGTTTATACACGATGTCAAAACTTTACTTAAGAGGACACCAGGAGCGAAATTCACAGTCTTTTACTAAGAAGTCGTCTGTCTAGTATTTACTGAGCTGTAATGAATCAATTTTTTGTGAACAAAGAGTTCCCTGGCCAGCAGAAAAGCTCCCTGTAACCTTGCATGTGAGCGCCACCTGCTGGATGCTGTACACAAAAACTTTCCTGTACCTCAACCCAAGAATGGTGCATCTTTTGCCGTTTTTAATGGGTAAGTGCCCAAGTAACACCCTTTTGATTTTAGGTCACAAGGACAGCTGTAATGTCTGATGAATTATATGGCCTTTGGGCAGGCCTGTAGATTTATAATAAAAACATACTCAGGAAACAATCTCAATGCAAAAATATTCCACAGAGCTATTGTTTATAAGCTTGCCAGGGCCAAGAGTATAGTAAATAGTCCTCTGTTTGTATTATGAGATCACTGAGTTTTATGCACTGGTGACATAGGCAGTTGGTGGGTGGCTTTCACTATAGGGAGACTGTATGTATATCTTACAGCAGGGTAGGGAATTAGGGGCCCCTTGACTGTGAAGGCTTTATTTTTTCTATTTCAGATTAATATGAGGGTACAAATGATTATGTCACGTTGTTTGTATTTCTTAGGCAAAGTTGAAGTTGTAGTTGAGCCCTTCACCTGGAGGGTATGCTATCTACCTTTACATTGTGCACCTTAGGAAGACTTTGATGCCAAATATGTAATCTTGTCCTAGAATTTTGGGTTTTTTTCCTGAGACAGGATCTTGTTTTGTTGCCCAGGCTGGAGGACAGTGTTGTAATCATGGCTCACTCTGGCCTTGAACTCTTGAGCTCAAGTGATTCCTCCAGCCTCAGCCTCCTAAGTAGGTGGGGCTACAGATGCCCCATCATATCTGGCTAATTAAAAACTTTTTTTGTAAAGATGGGGTCTCGCTATGTTGTCCTGAGCTCCTGGGACCAAGAAATTCTCCTACCTAAGCCTCCCAAAGTGCTGGGAGAGAGCAAGAGCCACTGTTCCCAGCCAGAATTTTGGATTTGCAGCCACAGCCTCAGTTGGTATTTAACCCCTTTGCATCACTTTCTTCTTATGAGCGCTATGGAGATAACATCACCTGTGACCTATGGGGTAATTCAATAGCTTGGGACTCAAAGGAATATTGGGATAACTTGTAATTTCCATTGAGGACAAGAAGGTAGCAATGGCTCTTTAGAGGAAATAGATACACGTCTTGGTCTATTAACACTTGATGAGGCTTCTGCCAGACTGGCCCTTGGACATGAACTTGCATGGTGCTGTTTCTGTACCAGCTACCTGGGAGAGGTAGAGGAAGGGAGCCCAGCCATTTAGTCTTCTCATCTTTGGATCGTTCTTGATCACTTTTACAGACATTTTAAAGTTCCAGGAGTTGGTCCTTACATTATCACTGGCCCAAGAATTGTCTTTAGTATATTCTTGACATGAGGCCAGTTTTCTGCTTTTATAATGTTGCAGTAGTTGGTGGCATATATTTCTGCAGCCCTGGTTCCCTTTTCCTGTCTCTGAAAAACATCATGCATAATTCACAAAAAATTCTGTTGGGATAAAGAAAAAACTTTCCTTTTTTGTTCCAAGTTTGGTTAATGGGTTTTTGTGGCTACATTTTTAAATCTACAAAATAAGATTCTATTTGGAAGGAGCTCAAGGCATATATAAGCGTTCTGGAATTCAGTATTTTATGAGAAAATCATGGGTGTTTGGTGAGATTTTCCTGAAATTTCTAGTGACAACAATCTACATTGGATGAGATCAGATGGCATTTGGCACTCTTGTCTTTATGGACATCAAGGCCAAGCTAGAGTACAGAACGGAGATGTCACCTTTTACACCTCCCGTGGCATAGCCAGCTTGCACATGTAGAATTTTTACCTTTTCACTGCATGTGCGTCCTGATTCACAGGTTTGTGGATCGGAAGACAGTGGAGCTATTCCTCACGGGAGGTAAATCCTTACGTATCACTTGCCTCTTGGATCTCTCAGGATCCGTGTTTCTTGTCAATTCTTGGGTTTCCTTCCTCTAGCTCTTCCTACCCCATAATACACAAGCCCTGGCAGTTTTTAAATTTTTTACTGTGTCTTTTGAATTATTTGACTTGGTCCTAGAGTTGGTCAAATGATGTAGTGTCATGTATATTTGTCTCAGATCTAGGGGATCTTCTTGATTTGATACTGACTGGATTTTAGTCCCCTTCTTAGCTTTTTCATCACTGGGCTTTCAAAAAATGCTTCTGGGGCTCAGCGCCTGTGGCTCAAGCGGCTAAGGTGCCAGCCACATACGCCTAAGGTGGCGGGTTCGAATCCAGCCCCGGCCACCAAATAATGACGGCTGCAACCAAAAAATAGCTGGGTGTTGTAGCGGGCGCCAGCGGTCCTAGCTACTTGGGAGGTGGAGGCAGGAGACTCGCTTGAGCCCAGGAGTTGGAGGTTGCTGTGAGCTGTGATTGCCATAGAACTCTACCCAGGGGGGACAGCTTGAGGCTCTGTCTCAAAAAAAAAAAATGCTTCTGGACAGAAATTTGGTTCTGAGCCCAGATAGAACAGAAGAGAAATCACAGAGCTATATAGTTGTATGCCATGGAACTCACCAAGTTTTGCAAAAAGAACTTGAAATGAGACAGGAATGGAAGTGCAAATCTCAGTGGGTTCTCAATGTTTCATCACAAAGTTTTGTGGTAAAACCAAGATGAAACCGCAAGCTTCACTGTTGGCCAGACCAGCACTGTAAGAACGATTGATTTCATGGTTAGCCAAGGTCAGGAGGAAACTTGGCTTCTTTTATTCATATGTTCATATAGCAGACCTACTGGGTTTTGCGTGGCTTGGGGTTTCCAAAATAAAAAGCATTTTGGGGCCCAGTACTAGGCTGAGGCCTGGGGACTAAGGATAGGGGAAATTTGCTGTCTTGGTCTGCATTTTAGCAATGCCAAGGTGAAGGATTTTATCTCCACAGTTTCCAGTTGCACCTTATTTACTTAAACTGTTCTTTGGAAGTTTACAAGAATAAAGCATATCTTTCTGTCTCTCTACCCAACAGGAAGACCAGGGTTCTTTTTTCAGAGTCTCCAGACATTGCTGTAGACCAGAGGAAGATTTATTTCTTGAAAAAATTTATGGGCTCAGCGCCTGTGCCTCAAGTGGCTAAGGCACCAGCCACATACACCTAAGGTGG
>NW_003852476.1:5509837-5520948 GCF_000181295.1 Otolemur garnettii | reverse complement strand
AAAAGAAAAGAAAAAATTTATGGCTGTGATTATCAGGACTTATGTACCATATTCAATTTCCTTGACTTAATATTTGTATAACTTTCTAGGGGTGAAGGTAGCAAGGTTGCCTATTCTGAAAGAATCGGACCTCACCCAAACGTCTGAAAAAATCGTGTTGCTCTTTCAGAATAAGGATTTGAAGAAAACAAAAGAAACAGTTATGCTTAGAACCTAACACCCGTCCCTCAGTGGAGTGTGGGAAAGGTGAAACATGAAAGGTTCATTTCCTTGGCAACATGCAGGTAGTCCATGTTCTGATTACGGTCTCATGAGTGGATAGCCTGAGGCTGGGGGTGACTATTATTCTAGAACCAAGTCTTCTAAGAGGTAGCAAAATTCATCAGGAATTTTCAGCCTCGGCTCGGCGCCTGTGGCTCAACTGGCTAAGGCACCAGCCATGAACACCTAAGGTGGCGGGTTCGAATCCAGCCCGGACCTTCCAAACAACAATGACGGCTGCAACCAAAAAAATAGCTGGGCGTTGTGGCTGGCGCCTGTGGTCCTAGCTACTTGGGAGGCAGAGGCAGGAGACTCACTTGAGCCCAGGAGTTGGAGGTTGCTGTGAGCTGTAATGCCACGGCACTCTACCCAGGGAGAGAGCTTGAGGCTCTGTCTCAAAAAAAAAAAAGAATTTTCAGCCTCAAACTAGAAAACTCTCTACAAGAGTCACTCTCATCAAGCATTATTTACTTGTTTGTTTTTTACATAGACTTTGTCACCTTGGATAGAGTGACATCATGTCCCTGCTCTCAGCAACCTCAAACTCCAAGGTTCAAGCGATCCTCTGCGTCAGCCTCCCAAGTAGCTGGGACTATAGGTGCCTGCCACAACACCTAGCTATTTTTTAGAGATGGGTTCTTGCTCTGGTTCAGGCTGGTCTCACACTCCTGAGCTCAAGCAATCTACCAGCCTCAGCCCCCCAGTGTGCTAGGATTACAGATATGAGCCGCTGCATCTGGCCTAGTATTTGTTTTTATCAGTGGGAATTCCAGTAAGGTGGCTCACTTGTGCCATCAGGAACCTAGACTTTTTCTCCTTTCCACTCAGCTGTCATCCTTCTTTTGGTTGCCCCAGGATCTCAAGATGGTTGCTATAATTCCAGACTCCATGTCTGTATTCTAGACAAGAAGAAGAAGAAAAGGAGCTAAAGGCTAAGGGCAAAGAATGAAAGGAAATGGTGAAAAGGCACATTTAATGAGGAAATTAGAGTCTACTCAGAAGACTGACCCAGAAGATTTTAGCCATATTATAATGTTAGAACTGTGACACCTACTGTGTTAGGGAGGAGGTGTCTAGGACAAGGTGGCTAGGTTATGAATACTGGTTGGGTCACTAGCTCAAGATAGGTGGTCAACAATAAGAGAATTACCTGGAACTGTCCAGAAGAGTTGGTGTGAAATACTTATGCTAAAGCAGGAATCACCTATCAGTCAGGCCTGTGGAATGACCAAGAGAGAGTATTACAGCTTTAAATTCAAAGGATTCTCAAAGGGAAGTTTCCCTGTGAAGGTTCACTGAGCAGTCTAGTGGGACTGGTGTCAGATTTCAAAAAGTGACTGTTTAATTTACAGAAATTGGGCACGAGGTGATTAGAATGAGTAAATCGGCTAAATACCACATCTTTTGGGGGATCTGTCTTGAGGAGAGAGATATTTCTTCCTTTCATTCTTTCTCTTTTCTTTCCTTTCATTCATTCTTTTAAGTTTTTAACCCTGAAAAATTTCAGCATACAGAAAAAGTCAACGATTAGCTAATACACACACACTTTCCATTACATTTAAGTGTAAATTATTATTTACCTATGGCATTGTTCTTTCATATATGCATATACATACAGGCCCACATACATATATACACCTGAATTCTACACTGCACCCAGGCTGCAGTGGCACGATCATAGCTCACTGCAGCCTCAAACTCCTGGACTCAAGGGATCCTCTTGTCACACCCACCAGCGTAGCTGGAAACTTAGGCATGTGCCACCACACCCAGCTAATTTAAAATACATTTTTAAATTTTTTTTTGTAGAGGCAGGGATTCGGTTATGTTGCCTGGGCTAGTCTGGAACTCCTGAACTCAAGTAATCCTCCTGCCTTGGCCTCTCAAAGTTTTGGGATTACTGGCATGAGCATATGTCTCTTAAGGAGATGTTTCTACCTGGATGTATAATTGCATCATAGCTTTATGGCAGAAAGGTTGAAAAAAAAGAAATATAATTTGTAAAGAAAGTGAGACAAGAAGAATACATAAAGCAAGTACACACAGTGTATACAAAACTCACATCAGAAAAGGCGAGTCTCAGAACACATAAACTTAACTTTCTAAATAGGAATTTTTCCAAAGGAAGAGAAAAGGTCAGAATGTGAAAAACATTTTAAGTTTTTCCATTACTCTTTTATTTCCCTTTTGTTATGAAAAATTTTGAAATTAGAGAATGGGTATTAAGATAACAAATACTCATTTATCTGCCAGCCAGAATTAAAAATGAAAATTTAGGAGTGATCTCCTCTCTTCAAATGTAAAAGTATAGGAGGAAATAACAACGTTGTAAGTAAAACGTTGCAGAGAAGGACTGTTTGGGGAATGAAAACAAACGCAGAACAATTAGAGAAAGAAAAGGGTTCGTTGTAGAGACTTGAAAAGTCCTCAGGGTGAAGCCACCTGACGAGGGTAGGGCACTAATGCAAGTTGTTCTGTCCTGACTGCTCTTTCATCACAACTCACGGCAAGAGCTGCCATCCTTTTCCCGAGCTTGATGTCTAAGTTTCAAAAGTGTCTTTTTCAGTAAGTAGTGGAGGTAAAAAACAAAAACAGTAACAACAGTTGGATTGATTGAGAACCCAGGGTGAAAATTAAGATCAGAGGCTCAAGCTCAAACGGCCCACACGAGACAGGAGAGGGTGACAGCTCTGGGGTCCAGGATGCAGCTGCCTTTCTCTGCTGGTCGTCCTGTCCTCTCAAGCTGCTGGTCATCCTGTCCTCTCAAGCTGCTGGTCGTCCTGTCCTCTCAAGCTGCTGGTCGTCCTGTCCTCTCATGCTGCGGGGCATCTCAGTCCTGGAGGTTACCCACCACCCCTGATCACCGTGGCAGGGGGCTGCGATGCACTTCGCACACACGTCCTTTTCTATCTAAACCACCCTGTTTACAACATTCAATTTTAGGCAGCTTAAAGAATTTAAAATTATCCTGTTTACTTCCTCCTCGAATTTTCCTTTGCCACATTCTTTTATGTTTTCCTGGTTTCCCTGCTGGGTCTGCTTTTGCTACTGATTCTCTGCTCTGCTGTCCACACTCACAGGCAGCAGCATGTTCCCAGGCTTCCAGGCTAAAGGGGAGAAAAGGTTTCCTCTGGCACCAGCTCCTTCTGGTATCTCTGGGGAACAATACACTCTTTTTTATTATTTGAGTTCTCTTGACTCTCGAAGTCTCCCTTCGTTTTTATTAGATAGAACTAACCTGGGGCTCTATTGATGGGTAAGGGCTTTCAAAGGCAATATTCGGAGGGTTTGCTTGCCAGCAAGGTCAGCAAGCGAGCACCCACCTCTGATAGAGGGCCGTATGTTCTTCAAGGAATAGGACTCCATTAATAGACATTGTTGCTGGAGGGTTTTTCTTCTTTCCTTTTTCAGACTTAGAAGGATGTCTAAAGTGTTTATTATTAGCCTAAACTAAGAATGAGTGTCCTTATCATTCAAAAACAAATACACCTGTCTGGCAGCAGAAACTCTGTTTGGCTTTATGAACCAGGAAAATCAACACTGTATTCAGAGACCAGCCAGTAAATCCGAGGGGCCTGTACAATCATGTTGGAGGAGAAGTTCTTTGTGGAAGGATTCAAATCTCCCCGGGCTCAAGAATTCCCACTGGAACACCAGACTTGGTGGTCATTTTCTCTGCGTAGACTCTGTATCCTACTTAGATATCCTAAACCACTGCTGAATGTGGAATACAGAGACTCTGATGGGCGACACCACCTTGAGAAGTTACTGGGGAGGACACCTAAGGGATACAGGAAGAAGGTGAATATCCTGTGACCACTGCAGGTAGGTTAGCACCTCTGTCTAGTATCTCCCAAGGGCCTGGCTCTTGATTACTTTCCCTTACGCTGAAAAGGAGCTAGTTTAGTTCTGAAATTAAGTTATGTTTTCCAGATTTCCTTTCTTCTATGATCAAAAATAAAATGTAAAAGTAACTTCAATTTTTTTTGTTTGTTTTAAAGAGAAAGATCATATTGGTCGTGCTGCTAATCTTCAAGTGACCTTGAGGTGTAAGGCGTCATGCTATTTGGACAAGATAAAGGTGCCACATGTGGTCCCCGACCTCTAGGAGCTTGTGGTCTAATGGCGGCGAGATCAAGTCGACACCATTCAGTTCCCGGAAAGCACCCCAGACCCACACGGTCATCGCTTTCATCATCAGATTCAAAGACATTTTTGTAGTAGAGTTAGTCTGACTGTGACTCCTTTTCCCCTGTAATTTTAGCCCTTATTAGATTGGTCTGGGAAAGATTTTTTTTGTTTGGTTTGTTTTTTGTTTTTTTAGAGTCCCCTAAGCAAGTGGGTGGTGTCCTCTCTTTTGCCTCAGCTGCCTGTGTGTAGTTAGATAGCTCATCTATGTGAGAGGAATCCCTACGTTTATATGAAGGGGTTGAGTGGGGTGGGAAATGTACTGTTTTTGAAGACAAATGTATCTAGGACCCATTTCAAAGAATTATCACAAATTAGAGAATAATTGAACATATGGTTATTAGCATTTTTTTTTTCTTTTTGAGAAAAGTTCTTATTCTGCCACCTAGGCTAGAGTGCAGTGGCATCATCACGGCTCCTGCAACCTCAACAACCTGGGCTCAACCTCCCAAGTAACTGGGACTACAGGTGCCTGCCAGACCCGGCTAGTTGTTTTATTTTTCATAGAGACATGGTCTTGCTCTTGTTCAGGTTGGTCTTGAACTCCTGGCCTCAAGCAGTCCTCCTGCGTTGGCCTTCCAAAGTGCTAGGAGTACAGGAATGAGCCACATTGCCTGGTTTTTTATTAGCATTAATGAACAACAATTCATCAAATCTAGATGTCACATTTGTCACATTTTCCAACCCAGAGTAGCCTGCAAGAAAATATGCATTTTGAGATTAGCAAAGCTGTGTTCAATTCTGCTCCACCATTTTCTCCTTGTGTGTCAGTCACTCAGCTTGTTAAATTTATAAGCCTCTAATTTCACCTCGGCAAAGTGGAGATAGGGAAGGGGTGTTTCAGAATGGTAGGAAGATAAATCAAGGCAACGCATGTGGAGCTCTTAGTCCTGTGCCCCCAATGCTGCTTCTCTCCCTGCTTTTTCCTCTGCTTTTCTGTAGAGGGTTCTGCCTGCATTTTATTTTAGTCTGTCCTTTTTTCCCCCCTGTTCTTGGCTTTTCTCATTGTTTTTGTTCTTATTTTTTCTGGCTGATCTTGTCTCTTTGGTCTCTCTCTTCCTCTTCTCTGTGGATGTTTGTTTTGCCTATGTTTATTTTTCCATCGTGAACTTTCCTTGAGTTCCTTTCTCATTTGCCTTTCGCAGGCGTCTTTTGTTTTACCTGGGGCTCTAAGCCCTTTGCACATTGATGTCAACCCTGATTGCTGATTTTGGATTTTGCTGGAGAAAGGGGGGTGGAAGGTGTGGGAAGACAGCTCTTAAGGGGCCCAGAGAGAGGATATTGGCGGTTGTGGTGGTTAGTTGCTTGGCTATACACATTTTTCAGACATACATTTCAGTTCCTGGCCAGAAGTCTGACGGGTTTTCCGGGAGGTGCTCAGGGTTTTGACTCTGGCTGATTCCACCCCCACCCCCACCCCCACTGCCGGGAGCTCAGCTCTCCCTCCCCAGCCTCCTATTGCTTTGCTGTCTCTGAAATATGTTTTACCTATTACTGTTCTTCTCTAACATTTCACTGATGTGGAACACCCACTTGGAAGGAGAGTTGTTTTTGAAGAGGGGAAGGTCATTACTGAGAATAGCCATAAGAATAACAGTTACATGTGAAGCACCAGAACCAAGATGGCAAGAACTCCAGACCTTGGTCCACCGGGCACAGATCTAGTTGGAATCCAGAGACTCCCGAGGAGAGAAACAAACTAAGAGAGTGGTAGATGCTGACAGGATGAAGCGAGGGAGTATTTCGTGCCTTTTAATCCCTACAAACATTTACTCATCATCTATCTTGGGCCAAACAATGTCTAGGCCCTGCCTGTAATCTGATGAACAAAATACCCCAAAGCTCTATCTTTAATAGCCTTTGATGGCTCCGGTTGTGTCCTAAACAGTTAGAATCTCCTGAAGCTCATATCTAGTGTTTTAAATTTGGGCCTAGTCTGGGAGACACCACAGAAAGGAGCTTGGGACTTGAGTGGCAACAGTCCCTCCTGCGGGGCTGTGGGCAGTGGTTCAGCACAATTACCTGGCATGTGTCCTTAAATATTTTTATTATGGAAATTTTAAGTAAATGTAGAGATAATAGCAGAGCAAACATTTTTCACTCATCCCTTGACTTCAACAATTATCAATATCTTACCAATCTTGTTACATCTGTCCTCACCTCCAGTATTTTACTGAAATACCATAAGGAAAGTTCCAGATGCCACATCATCTCATCTTTACTGCAGTATGCATCTCCAGTCGGCAAAGCCTTTCCTTTACATAACCCTCATGCCATTCTCACATGGAGCAAAGTCAATGGTGATTCTGTAACACCCTCCACTGCTCACTCCACCTGACAATTTCCCCAGTTACAGCAAAGATGCCTTTTTGTAGCTGCAGTGTGGATTGGGATCGAAGCAAAGCACACACATCACTTTTGGTCATTCTGCCTGTTAAATCTCTTATTCTATAATGTAATCATCCTCACTTTCACCACCACCCCCCAAATACTACTGATTTTTGTCAAAATTTTGTACAGTGGGTACGTTGCCTGGATCCCTTCCTCTTCACTAGACCATTCATCCTGCAGCTGTCAGGAGTGTGGGCTGCGAAGTCCCACGATGCGCATCTGATGACTGGTAATTTAGAAGCTAAAAATGTCTGGTCCCTTGGGTGGCGCCTGTGGCTCAAAGGAGTAGGGCACTGGCCCCATATGCCAGAGGTGGTGGGTTCAAACCCAGCCCGGGCCAAAAACTACAAAAAAAAAAGTCTGGCCCCCTTGCCTCAATTTGGAACAACTCTGAAGGACCATTCTTCCTATAGGATCACCTGTAACCTCAGTTGTGACTGTATCACTTCAATTTCTCCTCTTTCCAATCCTGTTTTCCCGTCCCTTTCTTTACTGAGGTTATTCTCAGTAAAACTCCTGAACACAAATCTTCTTGTCAGACTCTATTGCCTAGGAAATCTGACTTGGACAGCTGATACCAGCAGTGATTTATATTAATTGGACTGAATGAACAATTGGTGGCAAGTCCCTAGAGACTTTGTTAAAACTGCTCATGCTCTGGAAGGTGGGGGATAATCCCTACCCAGATTCAAGGGTCCAGCACATCAGTGAAATTTTAAGGAGCGCAGTAGTCTTATGCATGCCAGGACATTTCCTCCAAAGTAAGGGATAAATTATAGCATTTCTCACAAAACACATGGTAGTCACTTTGTGTTCTTGGAAAAAGGTATATTCTACACTTAGAAACAGTGCTTCAATCTATCTGCTGGATGACATAGAGGATGTCCAGTTTGATTGGAGCCCAGAGAAGAAAAGGTTTCTGTATTGAGTTTGGGCTGTGCTGAAAGCAGCCCTGCTGTTTGGACCATGTGACCCGCAGACTGTGGGCTGGAGGGTCTTGTGGAGGGGAAGGTGTTATGGCAAGTTCCAGCAGACAAAATGCAGCATAGACCCTGGGCTCTGGCTAAAGGCCATGGCTTTTGCAGTAGAGTTCACTATTCACAAAATACCTCCTCTTAGGCTCCTGGGTCCTTCTAGTGCCAAAACATCTAATGTTAGAGCTTGATTTTGTCAGAACCACCAAGTTACAAGACCAGGTGGGCCCAGCAGCAATTTATTATAAACTGGAAATGATGCATCTGGGGTCAGGCCCAGATGGGAGAGGGGGGCACAAGGAAGCTGCCAGAGAAGGAGGCCAGACGGTGTCTGCTCAGCCATGCACTCATCCTTTCTCTTCACATAGCAAGTGTGAGCAAGGTCACTGTGTGTGTATAAAGGCCCACCTTCTGGCCTCTATGTAGGATATCTCTGAAGGGCCAGAGCTCCCTGTTGGATTGGTCAAGTTCTCCATTACAACTGTGTGTTGCTTAATCTTTGTCCTTTGCCCAGTTCTTGTTTGCTTCAGTCCCTTGTAGGTACGTTCCCTCAGTGCACTCTTCAGCATATCTCCCCAGATGACCCTCTGCCTCAGAGTCTGTTTCTTAAATAATCCTACCTAAGACTTTAGGTCATTCAAGTGCAGAACACCCCATGTTCTAGATTCGGCTGTTTCCCATTGGTGTGGTTTTACAGTCACTTGGTTTTCTATCCCCAGTATTTCCTATAAGATGAAGTTGTAGCTGAGACTTCAGTACATTCAGCTGGGAAAGTGTGAATCGCATCACGTCCCAAGGCACAAAATGTCTGGATGTCGCAGTTTCAGTAATGGGACTGTTGCTTGGTAGGCTGAGGTATTATAACCTGGTCTCTCCAGAATAAACATCTTCTACAGCCCTAGTTTTCCTTTTTTATGCTTTTCTCTTTTCCCTATTCTTTTCATTTTTCATATTCCTTTCTTTCTATTTTCTTTTCATCTCTGTATGCCTCAAATTTCCCACTGGCACCCCCATGGTGGTTGGTGTGGAAGAACTTAGTAGGGCTTTAGTGATTGCTGGTGACAAACCTGACCTCATGAGAAGGAAAATGGTTCATTTTCATGTTCAAGTCTGTAAATGTTCTTACATCTTCTCCATACACAGGAGTTTTTGTTTGGCCTGAGAGTGAGTGAGAAAGGCAAGTTTATACCAGATACGGTCAACCATCTTATACCCCACACTGGGGTGGCTCCACATATCACCTATTATTATTGATACTTGATGGCTCTCTGCCAACTTGGTAAATTATTCTAGTATGTAAAAAGGGAGAAAAGAGGAAAGGTCTAGTATCCTCCATTAGATCCCCCTTTTCCTTGAATGGTAATACTGAGTTGGCATCTGAAGATAATGCTTCCATTTTTGTTGCCCCATCTCAAGAGTGACTACAGGGATGGGGATTCATTGTCAAGGAGGAGGAAAGACCTTTCCAAGAGCCAGAGTGGCAGGTTTTGGTAGGTGTGGTTTTAAGTGTAGTAATCACCAGTCAACTCCATGGGCTACAGCTTCCTTCCTTTACACACAGGGCTGACCAGAAGGCTCATGTCCAGGGGAGTTAAGAAAGTCCATTCTCCTGAAACAGAAAGAAGTTATCTGACAATTTGATCTCTCTCATACTTTGTCAGTATCTTAATTTTTTTTTTTTTTTTTGAGACAGAGTCTCATTTTGTTGTCCTCGGTAGAGTGCCATGGTGTCATAGCTCACAGCAACCTCAAACTCTTGGGTTCAAGTGATTCTCTTGCCTCAGCCTCCCAAATAGCTGGGACTACTGGCGCCTACCACGGTGCCCGGCTATTTTTAGAGATGGGGTTTCGCTCTTGCTCAGGCTGGTCTCAAACTCATGAGCTCAGGCAATCCACCCTCCTTGGCTAGGATTACAGACATGAGCCACTGTGCCCAGCCCTAGTCTTAATTAAAGGACATCTTTTGATTACCAACAACAGAAAATAATGGAATAGCTTAGCCAAAAAGGGGAGGAGAGAACAGAGTACATTATGAAATCCAAGGAGAAGCTGAACATTTTAAAATAAGTTTTAGGAAAGGAAAGGATCAGAAATTAGAAAGTTTTACAAGCTAGGCCCCTCTTCCCACTTGCAATGTCTATTTACAGTACTGAGAGAGACATTATGATTGGCTATCTTGTGTCAAGTGTCCATTCCCAATCCAATCAGCTATGGTCAAGAGGTTTTGGCACAAATATGAGGGAAGGGCAGTTCTTACTGAAGGAAATTTGAGTTATGGCTCAGAGAGATAAACCTAAAGCCAGCCAACATCTCATTAGTACGAGAAATGGATGAAGGATTTGTGCTTGAGTACATGAAGCTATACAAACACAATTGTGATTCACTTAAGGATGGGGGTACAGTCTGAGGAATGTATTTTTAGGTGATTTCATCATTCTGTGACCATCACAGAGTGCATGCACTTAACAGCAACATACATGGCACAGCCCACTACACACCCAGGCTCCATGGTATGGCTCACTGCTCCCAGGCTATGAACCTGCATAGCATGCGACTGTACTAAAGACTGTAGGCAACTATAACACAATGGGAAGTATTTGTGTATCTAAATTGAAAAGGTACAGGAAAAAAATGGTATAAAGGATAAAAAGTGATACACTAGTGCAGGGCACGTATGCTGAGTAGAGCTTACAGGACTGGAAGTTGCTCTGAATGATTTAGCAAGTGAGTGGTGAGTGAATGTGAAGGCTGCGGACGTTACTGTACCCTGCTGAAGACTTTAGAAGCACTTTGCACTTAGGCTTCATTAATTTATAAAAATATTTTTTCTTTCTTTAATAATATAATAAACTAAGCTTATTATAACTTTTTTGCTTTGTAAACTGTTTGACTGTTTAAGCACTTAGCTTAAAACACATACACTTGTACAGCTGTACAAAGATATTTTCTTTTTTTATATCTTTATTATTTTTTTTGAGACAGAGTTTTATTTTGTCACCCTTGGTAGAATGCTGTGGCATCACAGCTCACAGCAACCTCAAACTCTTGGGCCTAAGAAATTCTCTTGCCTCAGCCTCCCAGGTAACTGGGACTACAGGCAGCTGCCATAATGCTCATCTGTTTTTTTAGAGATGAAGTCTCTTAATGTACACAGCTATCATTTAATAAAAAATAATAAAAAAAAAAGAGATGAAGTCTTGCTCTGGCTCAGGCTGGTCTTGAACTCATGAGCTCAGGCAATCCACCTGCCTCAGTCTCCCAAAGTGCTAGAATACAGGTGTGAGCCACAGTGTCCGG
>NW_003852476.1:5504714-5509516 GCF_000181295.1 Otolemur garnettii | reverse complement strand
AGGGTTTGGGTCTTCAAGACATCAGCAGGTGTTAGGAATTTTTCAGCTCCATTGTAATGTTGTGGGACCACGGTCCATTGTTTGCTGAAACATTATTATGTGGTGCATTACTATATTATATGTGTGCATGGATGTGTATACCTAGTGAAATGTAAAATTCAAAAGAGTCTATAGAATAATTATTAAAATGTGTGAAAGCTTTATGAAGGTAAAGACCTTGTTGTCTTGTTTACTTCTCTGTACTTAGAATCTGGAAGGATGCCTTAGAGTAGGTATTTGGTCATTATTTGTTGAATTTATAAATATTCATAAATAATGATAAAAATAAGGTAATACTAAGTATCATTAAAAATGGTGGAGTGAATCCTGTGAGGTTCCTGAGAAAATGTAATTTGGAGTACACAACATTGCCTATGAAATATTCTTGGCAAAATAGTTGAACATGGACCTAATTAAGATTTAGAACTAAATTCCTGGCTGGGCCTGATGGCTCATACCCATAATCCCAGCACTCTGGGAGGATGAGGCAGGAAGATCCCTTAAGCTCAGGAGTTTAAGACCAGCCTAAGCAAGAGTGAGACCCTGTCTCTACTAGAAATAAAAAAATTAGCCAGATATAGTGGCAGGGGTGGGTAGTTCCAGTTACTTGGGAGGCTGAGACAGGATGATCGCTTGAGCCCAAGAGTTTGAGGTTGCTATGAGCTAGGCTGATGCCATGGCAATCTAGTCTGGGCAACAGAGTAAGACTGTCTCAAAAAACAAAATAAAAGGCTGGGTGCAGTGGCTCATGTCTGTAATCTTAGTACTCTGGGAGGCCAAGGCAAGTGGATTGCTTGAGCTCATGAGTTTGAGATCAGCCTGAGCAAAAGCAAAACCTCCTCTCTTTCTCTCCACTAAAAATAGAAAATCTGAGGCAAGAGGATCTCTTGAGTCTAAGAGTTTGAGGTTGCTGTGAGCTATGATGCCATGGCACTCTACCCAGTGTGACAGCTTGAGTCGGTCTCAAACCAAACCAAACCAAACCAAAACAAAACAAAACAAAACCCCCCACTAAGTTTCAGTTTACAGATAATAGAGGGAGAGAAGGACAACAAGTTAAATGATACCTCAGCAGGCTGGGCTCAGTGGCTCATGCCTATAACCCTAGCACTCCAGGAGGCTGAAACAGGTGGATTGCTTGAGCTCAGGAGTTCAAGACCAGCCTGAGAAAGATCAAGATCCCATCTCTAAAAATATTTGGATGCTGTGGTGGGCACCTGTGGTCCCAGCTACTCAGGAGCCTGAGGCAAGAGAATTGCTAGAGCCCAAGATTTTGAGGTTGCTGTGAAATATGATGCTTTGGCCGTCTACCAAGGGCATCAAAGTAAGACTCTGTCTCACAAAAACAAAAACAAAACAAAACATAAATAAATGATACCTCAGGGAAGCAAACAGATAAATCCAGAATACAGGTCTGGGGTATTGTATAGGACAACTGACCTGGTTTCTGCAGCAAGTCAACGTCAAGAGAGAAAAAAGAGAAGAGATTTAAGAGACATAACAGCTAAATGTATTATGTGGACTTGGTTGACATTATGACTGAAACACTAACCATAAAAAAAGGTTGTGGAAATGTGATCAAGCACTGGCATTAAATGACACCCCAAATTATTGTTAATTATGTCAAATATGATGATGGCCTTATGATAAGGTGACCAGATTTTAAGACTGGTAAAGTGGGACACCATTGGAGGGGATGTGTGTGTTCTTAATTAAAAATTTGGTCTATATGGAGCAACAAAAATTTTCATGGAACGCAAGATAGTATTGTAATATATATTTTTTAAATTTCAACTTAAGTACAATTTACAAATATAATACATTAAAAAAAATTATGTATAGGGTGGCGCCTGAGGCTCAAAGGAGTAGGGCGCTGGTCCACCTGGAAACCTTGCCCAGGAGGGGAGTAGGGAGTTTACATTAGCCTTTTCATTTCCAAATGAAGTTGCATTAACCTTTTCATTCCCAAATGGAGTTACATTAACCTTTTCAGCAGCCGAAAACCATATTCCCTTCCCATTGTCCCTGTCGTTCCCTAGCTTGTCATGCATTCCTTCTAAAAATAGGGACTTTTTAAAAACACTGCAAGACACAGGACAAATTGTTAGAAATCAGGACTGTCCTGCCAAAAGCGGGACATCAGGTCACCTTATCTTATGATTACCTAAGAATCTCTGTAGAGACGTATATTGAAGCATGTAGGAATAAGATGATGTATTGTTTTAGATTTGATTTAAGATAATTTAGCAAAGGAGAAAAAAGGAATACATGATACAATGGCAAAATCTTGGTAATTTTGTGTGTGGGCAATGCGTATATGGAGTTCATTGTCTATTCTATTTTGTGTGTGTGTGTGAGGGAGAGATTTTTTTATACAAGAGGGAAGAGAATAGAACATATTTTCAGATTTTTCTAAACTGCCTAATCTCAAATATGTTTAAGATTCACTGTTAGAATGTCCAGATTTACAGGGAGAAACACTTTTTATGGGACCAAGTGAAATGGTGGAAAGAAGTTAGAAAAATGTGGTTTGAGTACTAGTTACACTCAGAGGAGCAGTGGAGGGTCCCAGCTGAAGCAGAGTCTGGCTGGCTTCTACCAGGGTGTGTGTGTGTGTGTGTGTGTGTGTAACTGTACTTAAGGCAAGCTGTGTCAAGTTTGGAGCAAGTAGGTGCTCTGTTCCTTGGTCTTGTTTTCATGTTGTTTTCTCCAATGTTATTTCATAAGTTGTAATAACTGTCCTGTCACAAGATTATCTTAAAAGAAGATTATTGAAATTGTTGAGAAATTGTTGAAAAGTTATCACATTTGTAGATTATGCCCTGGAGGCACACATGCTATCTTTCCCCTCTCCCTGGCATGAGGCAGTATGGTTCCGATTGAGGAGGGAGAGGTAGGTAGGAATCAGATCCTGCAGGGCATTGTTGACGGTCCTAAGGAGTTTTGTCCTGATGCCCAAAGCAAAGGAAAGGCAGCTAAGGATTTTAAACAGGATACATGTGTGCAACACAGTTGGTTTTGGGTTCTGAAATGAGGACTCTGGTTGAGGTGGGAGCACAGATTGGAAGGGATCCAAGTGGATGTACTTAGCTCTGTTTGGAGGCCAGTGTGAGAGAAGGTGGGTTAGGTGGTGATGGGCTGGAGGTGGGAGGAGAGTGGGTGACCTGAGAGACACTGAAGGGATATAAAGGTCGGGACTTGGTGATGACCCTGAATAGGTACCGCGAGATGATGGTGTCAAATCACGAAAGGTTTCTGACTTTTAGAACTCATCCAGGACTTCCAGGAAGAGGACCAGGTTTTGAGGAGTGAAAGAAATGATGATTCTGTTTTGGAGCACGTTGAGTATGAGTTTAATGTGCCTTAGAGACATACAAGAAGTGCTGTCAAGAGTTTAATATTAAAGTCTGGAGCACAGAGGAGAGAAAAATGTAGATCTACTGGTTGGATAGGAAAAGGTAGCTCACCCTTGGACGTTTCCATGTAATTGTGTTACTGCTGCAGCCTGAGCGAGCATTTCCCACTATAATACCTGTGAGAAGCAAGGACTCACATAAACCAATACAAAGCTTTGTTTTATTTGTTTCACAAATGAGCAGGTTCTTTTTTACAGGAAAGCAGTTACTTTCCCCTGCTTTTGATTTTTTTATTGCAAAGGTGGAGGAATTCTGGCAGTAGTTGAGGCTTTTTTGAGCCAACTATGCCTTTATTTTCTCCTATCATTACAGTTTCTCTTTTTCATGCTGTGAATATGCCGGTTACTAGTTAGATCAGCTTTCTATTGAAGGAACTTTCTCTAGAATTACAGTCTAGCCACTCTAACCAGGAATCCTCCTCCACCTCATTAGAGAATGCCCCTGGGGAACTGTTAACATTATCTTAAGAGTCAGATCCCGAGTACTTTTCAGGTATAAAGTAGAAAGAGGTGAGCTGCAGTGAGGAGAAGCCAGCATGGTGGTGGTGAGGAGGGTGCTATTTTAAATCCCATTTAAAAGAAAGTCTGTAAAATGTTCCTTCTGGGAAATGATCTAGTCTCTGAAAGGGCTATCACTCCTTCAGAACCTTCAGGAAACTTAGACATGTCCTGCGGTTAGTTGTCTCATTTTTGGTTTATTTTTGCTTACCTTCCCAGACAACCATTCGAATAAGGCTGTATTTTTACCTGGGAAAGGAAGGTAAGTTGCTGGTGCCTTCATCGGCCCTTTGATGACACTTCGAGGGCACATGACTGTGCCGTTGTTGCATCATTTACTCATTTCTAGGTTCTCTTCACATAATTTCCTAGTTTGCAGAGCAGTCTACAGTTGCCAGTACAGCTAAGCGTTACCTTAGACGAATCTCACTCCTTTCTCCTGAAGCCTCAGCTTGATTCCTCACATATGGTTTCACTACAGCTTACATGATAGTTCTATCAGCGAGTTAGGGAAGGGCAGGTGCTATTACTCACTTTTTCTTTCTTTCTTTTTCTTTTTTTTTGATAAGGTAAAGAGTGACCCACAGAGTTAGTCAGTATCCGAACCAGGGCTAGAATAGAGGTATTTTAATTTCAATCCTTGTAAGAAGGAAAAAAAGGGGGGGATAATGGGCAACGGAGGGTGTGGGAGAAAGAGCAGCAAAGAAAAAGTAAAATGATTCTGTTAAGCTTCCCAAACCTTATCACCATGAACAACACCGAATTTCTGCATTTTGGAACACTGACTTCCTGTCTTTGGAATCTGTGCTTCGTGGCTGGCTCATTGCAAGAACATCAAACTCTTTTTTTT
>NW_003852476.1:5487953-5502307 GCF_000181295.1 Otolemur garnettii | reverse complement strand
TGTAATACATATTTACAAATAAAATGGCTACATGGACAAAAAATATCACAGCATAATGGAAGCATTACAGAGTGCATGGGAGAAATATTGGGCACAATAAATGACAGGTGGTCTCCGGTTGTGGACAAGCTCTGTTCCTGAAAGTGTTTTCAGTTCAGGCTTGTCTGTCACTCCAATCCCTGACGAACGGCCCATATACGGTGATGGAAATAACAACAGTGTTATAACGGTTCACATGTGGCAGTAATACAGTGTAATACTGTAACAGTAATGATAATACCCCTGTACTGTAACAACTCAGAATCGATTGTGCTCTTTCTTTTATTTATTTTTTATTAAGTCATATACACTTAGATCATAATACATTTATGCATATGTAGGGTACAATGTGTTGATTTTTTTTTTTTTTTACAATCTGTGCTCTTCCTTTTAATTCAAAAAACAGAATATAAAAACAAACTTATACAAAAGGTTTAGATAGGAGATAGGAGAAAGTTTATAAAAGATTATTACTGGAAGCGCATTTTTGAGGCCAGAAGGTGAGCTAACTCTTGGAAGATAGGATGGGGTGATGCTGGAGAGTGAGGATTTGATTCTGGGGCTGGAGGAGGGGGCTGCTACTGATGTCGGTTTTTTGAAAAGGCTCTGGGGTTGTTTCACATCATCATCTGTGGCTTCCTGGCGGCTAATGCTCTCACTAACTGTAAACTGCTTAATGGGGGGATCTTGCTTTTCCAGCTTAGCAAATCCTGCTTCAGCGAGACGAAAGGCGTCAGCTTTCTCTTCTGTAACCCTTCTGGGCGCTGCATCTTCTGCTTCTCCGTGCTCCTGTGCTCCTGCGTTTCCATCAGCTGCGCCCCGGTCTGTGAATTTGGCTGCCGGCTTAAGGGTGCGGCGCCCACACGCGCTCACGCCGCCTGGGTTTGTTTACATGCGGGGAGGAAACTACTTCCTGAGTTATTAATTTATTTAATCCTATATTACCCTTCTGAGGAGCCTTGGGGTATGTTTGTAAGTGCGGCACACTGTAAGTTCAGTTGTCCTGGGGAAATGCCTGTGTAACATAAAGTAATTTTTGTCAATGGTCTTCCTTTCTCCGTTTCAAATATCGACACCGCGTTCGTTTGTCTTACAGTAGATACCCTGTATTATCTGATGGTATTTTTTGTTCAGGCACCTTCGTCTCTGAATACTGTCTTGCACACATTTTCATATAAGTTTTCTTGATTCTTCTCAAACATGTATCCACTTTTAGCTACGTTTTGCCTATTCCTGGAATTATGGATCAGAGCGCAGGGCCGGACTATCGCAGACCCTTCAAGGCCGTCCCTCGGACTCTACCTGAGTCACTGCCCGGAGCCTGATGAACACCGAGCTGCGCCGATGGACTCTGGGAGCCGTCCACTTCCCCATCACAACCCAGCCAGTCCAGAGGCGACTAATAACAAAAATGGGCCAATTGTCTACCTCATGCAACTTGGTTTTAAAAAGTATATTTCAGAAAACCTTGCCATATGGTTACAAAGTAGAATTGGTTGGGTTTGAGTGAATTAAAGGCATAGTAACTAAAGTGACTCACCCAATATAATTAATCATTTCCACCTAATGCGTCATGCTACTTGGTGCTACTTTGCACGTGCACACGGGCACACACGTGTCCATTGTCTAGTGACAAACCACTGCTACTTCCCTGCCTTTGACAGATGATGCCCGACCCATTCTTGTGGTCAATTTGAAGAGGGAAGTTCACCCACATACACATTTATTCAGATAGTTTGTATCGAGTACTTACTAGATATACCGGACATGCCAAGGAATCCCATCCCTAAAGTCATAGCAAGCTTTAAGCGAATTAGTAATAAGATAATGTGTTTATTGGAAGGCTGCTCTATACACTATGAAACACGAGAAAAACTTTAGTATTGTATGAAGACAGAATCCATTCACCTTTTCCTCTTGCTAGTTTTGGGCACAGGTGAAATGTTCAGTTTCACACTTTCATAAGCTCCGGCATGTGGGATGGTGGTGAATCTGGCTGGGACTTAGCTCACCATCTTAGATCTCAGAAACTGTGGGACTGTCATAATGATAGTGCTATTCATCTTGTCCCCTACAAACTCCAGTTGTAACTCTACTCCAATTTGGGCAGAAGAGGAAGCCCAGACTAGTTTTGCCTTTTGAGTCATGCAGACTTGGAGGCACTTGGATTTTCATCCTCACTGATTTCCTTTGCAAAATGCCCTTGAGTGTCAGGTGTGGGCAGAGAAACCGTGGTAGGACAAGCTCCTCTTGCATAGCAAAGTGGAGTGGCACTGTCACAACAAACGCAGCCTTTCTTTTCCTCTAGTTTTCATAAATGCCCAGGTGCATAAGCAAATGTCTGGAACTATGTGAGGCTCGCTCATGTGTGGAGTGGTTTTTTATATTTTCTATTTTGAGGTCTCTTTTCTCTCTTTCCCTAAATTCTTTATCTGGCTTATCCAGGAAAAATGCATATTCTTAAAATATAGATATAAGAAAAGTAAGGCTCGATATGTGGAAATCGGTGACAACTCAAGACATTTTGGCTTTGTTCTCAGTATAGAAATTACACATCTTGGTTATGGCCTGGTAATTGCTCTGAAATCTGTGCTACGAATTAGTAATGACCTTAGTTGTACTTGGCATTAAGAACAGCAGAGCAGCACACATTTGATTCTACAGAGTAGTCCCAGCTGGTGCTGACTGGAGCAACATGACTTTTAAACAGCGTTCATTGCAAGGGTCATCTTACATCATTGCTCTGTTGTCCAAGGTTAATTGCCACTTTGCTTTTGAATGTTATGCAAAAGCATTGGCTTAGTTGTAGAAAACTTTGTCTTGGGGAATTTAACTCTCATAGGGATAAATAATTAATGTCATATGAAGTCACTTGTCTGAAAGAAAACTCTAAAGTTTACCAGGACCATCCTTTTTTCTCCTAAGTATATCCTATTTTTAAAAATTCCTGGAAACCATTCTGTATTAAAAAAGAAACAGGGACTTAAAAGCAAGCAGGCTGGCTGAGAAAGTGTTTACAGAAAATATGACTGAGAAAAGATGGCTACTTTTGTTATACAAAGAGCTTTATATAAATTTATAAGAAAGCCATTATGAATACATTAAATAAGTGGAGAAAGACTGTGCACAAACATTTCACAAAAGAATTTCAATTAATAAACTTGAAAACTTAGTCAATCTCACCAGTAACATAGGCCTATGATAACTGAGAAGTTTTTTTTTTTAACTGATCAAATTAGCAGGTTTGAGAGTATGTTGAAATAGGTACTATCTTGGATTGCCTGTGGATGCATAAATGGATAAGATTATTTTGCAAAGTAAGTTGGAAAACTGTATCCAGAGTCTTAAAAATACTCAGTCTGGGCTGGGCACCCAGCTCAGTGGGTAGAGCACTGGCCACATTCTTCGTGGCTGGTGGGTTCCAACCCAGCCCTGGGCCTGCTAAACAAACAAACCAAAAAAATAGCTGGGCGTTGTGATGGCACCTATAGTCCCGGCTACTAGGGAAGCTGAGGCAAGAGAATCACTTGAGCTCAAGAATTTGAGGTTGCTGTGAGCTATGACACCATGGTACTATACTGAGGGTGACAAAGTGAGACTCTGTCTCAAAAAAAAAATCTATTTTCAGTAATTCCACTTGTAGGAATCTATTATTATTATTATTATTTTGAGACAGAGCCTCAAGCTGTCGCCCTGGGTAGAGTACCGTGGCA
This sequence comes from Otolemur garnettii, assembly GCF_000181295.1. Taxonomy (NCBI): domain Eukaryota; kingdom Metazoa; phylum Chordata; class Mammalia; order Primates; family Galagidae; genus Otolemur; species Otolemur garnettii. The sequence goes on along the minus strand of NW_003852476.1, from coordinate 5,498,555 downwards.
TCACAGCTCACAGCAACCTCTAACTCCTGGGCTCAAGCGAGTCTCCTGCCATCGCCTCCCAAGTAGCTGGGACCACAGGCGCCCACCACAATGCCCGGCTATTTTTTTGGTTGCAGCCGTTGCCGTCATTGTTGTTTGGCAGGCCCGGACTGGATTCAAACCCGCTACCTTGGGTGTACATGGCTGGTGCCTTAGCCACTTGAGCCACAGGCGCTAAGCCGTAGGAATCTATTATAATGGTGTAATTTTACCTAAAAAATGTAAATAAAAATGCTCATCTAATAGCAAAAAATTAGAACCATAGTTAACATGCTCAACAATGGGGAATGGGTAAATAAACTATGGTATACTTAATATTAAGTTGCAATTGAATAATATTGTAATGTTAAATTGCAACAGCTTCCACAAAGCAACAAACACGTCTAGGAGGTATCTAGGGTAGTCAGATTCACAGAGACAGGAAATAGAATGGTGGTTGCTAGGGAATGGGGTGCTGGAAATGGTGAGTTATTGCTTAATGGTTGGATAGTTTCAATTTGGAAAGATGGAAAAGTTCTAGAGATGAATAGTGGTGATGGCTGCACAATCATGTGAATATATTTAATGCCACTGTACTGTACACCTAAAAAAAAGTTAAAATGGTAAATTTTAGGCTATGCACAAGGTCTGACAATTAAGCTTCCAAACTCATCCTAGAAAAAGTGCTACATACTTCATTGCTAAATATCACTACAGTCATCTTTGTGATCCCCCCACCTGGGAAGCTATGGCTGTCACTGTATGGCCTTCAAAAATACACAACAACAATAATGAACACCACTCAGCAAGACCACCACACGTCCGCATAAACACAGCTGCAAGACACTTCCATGCTGAGATTATAAACCCTTACTGAGCTGCTTGTATAGTGCTGCCAGTGTAAGTGCATGGTGGCAATTTTGCAAAGTTTTACCAGATCTCGTATGATGATAGCTCTGATGGTCATTCCAGAAGAAGAATTCCAAAATTGCTCTGAAGGGTGGACTAGGCACTGGCATCAGTGCACAGCTTCCCCAGGGGAGCACTTAGAAGGTGACCATAGTGATATTCAGCAATAAGGTGCATACCTCTTTTTCTAGAATGAGTTCATGAACTGAATTGTCAGACCTCATTTTTGTTGTTGTTGTTGTTTTTTGCAGTTTTCAGCCAGGGCTGGGTTTGAAGCCGCCACCTCCAGCATATGGGGCTGGTACCCTACTCCTTTGAGCCACAGGCGCCACCCTAGACCTCATATGTTTTTACCACAGCAAAAAGTTGCAAGGTCTTTACAATAGCATGAGAAACGCCTGCTGTATGTTATATAATTTTAGTTTAAACAGTCAGCATACATGCCCTGCAAAAGATACCATCAAGGGGATGAGAAGACAAATCACAAACTGAGAGAAATATTCTCAAAAGACACATAGGAAAAAAGATTATTATCAAAAATATACAAAGAACTCTTAAAACTCAATGATCAGAAAACAACCCAACTTATAAGGCAAATGATCTGAACAAACACTTCACCCAAGGATATGTACAGCATCTCTCTCTTTTAATCAATCTATCTCATATACATATTCCTACAGCGATGGGAAAATGCAAAAGCTAAATATAAAGTAAGAAAACCTAAAATGTTAATGTGATCATGTTAGGGATGGAACTATGGAGGAGATTTTCCTTTTCCAACTTTTCTATTTTTTCTAAATGTGCTCTGAAAATTTAAAGTATAAATTTACTGTAGGAACATACATTTTTATTTTTAGTTTTTTTTTGTTTGCTTTTTTGAGATAGTGTCTCATCTTGTCTTGCACTTGCTCAGGCTGGTCTTGAACCTGTCAGCTGAGGCAATCCACTGCCTCGGCCTTCCAGAATGCTAGGATTACAGGCATGAACCACCTTACCCAGTTGGGAATATACAATTAAAAGTGGCTATATAATTCTAAAAACTGCTTTTGAAATTCCTGTCTCAGAGTTAAATTTTTAAATGATGATTTTACTAAAAAGTAAGCAACTTCCCAATTACTTTGTGTAAATATTCTTTTTGAAAGAAGAATTTCGACCATGACTGAAAAAAGAAATTTACTGAATTTATCACTGGTTTCTGTTTTAACATTTAAATTCCAACATGTGACCTTTGGCGAGGGTGGTTGTAAATCATACACTAAATCAAAATCATTTTAATGTTAAAATGTCTTCTATTTCAAAAAGAATGAAAAGAAGATAATAAAAATATTTTTGCATTATTGTTTTCATTATTGCTCAATATTTTGTTGCAGCCATCATCTGATTGCTTTTCCAAATGTATTTTTCTTTACTCATTTTTTTAGGAGGTTTTTGCTTCTAGTTCTTATCTTAAACATTGTTATTAAATTTTAAGCCTCTTTAATTTTGTGAAGGCAAAAAGTGGAAACCAAATAAACACATGTACATGTATAGAAAAAATAAATAAAAAGAAGATGTTAAAAAAAAGGTATCTAGGGGTTATGTTCCTGATCAATCTGATAGAAATAGAGTACGTTCCTTTAAAAAGTACACAAATTGGCTCTGTGTCTGTGGCTCAAGTGGCTAAGGCACCAGCTATATACACCTAAGGTGGCGGGTTCGAATCCAGCCCCGGCCCACCAAAACAACAATGATGGCTGCAACCAAAAAATAGCCAGGTGCTATGGTGGGCACCTGTGGTCCCAGCTACTTGGGAGGCTGAGGCAGGAGACCAGTTTGAGCTCAGGAGTTGGAGGTTGCTGTGAGCTGTGATGCCACAGCACTCTACCTAGGGGGAGAGCTTGAGGCTCTGTCTCAAAAAAAAAAAGTATACAAATCATCTTTTGTTAAACTAGATAACTTTTTTAAATATTGAAAAGAATCTTAAAGAAAACATTTTTAAAAGTGAAGAATTGTTTTGTAGCTTAAGAATCATTTTCTATTTTTTATTAAAGTGAGAAGATGGGTATATTCCGTGTTCTTTCATCACAGGAACTAACCCATGTATAGTACTTCTGTTGAAAATTTTTAAATGTGATTTTTGAGGAATCAATTCAAATGCTTTATTTGAATATTTTCCTACATGATGGTAATAAAGCTATGGGTTTTTTGTTTGTCTTTAGCACAATAAGCAGCTCTTGATTGAAACTGAAAATAAAAGTGAATGTCAGAGACATACTTAAGTTTTGCTATAATTATTTTTGGTCATTTTGTGATAATTTTCCATTTTTTTCATGGTCAGAGCTATTATGTTTTATAGAATTTTAAGTAAATAGAACATTCTTAGAATGGGGACCCTAATCAATAAGTGGAGGCAGAACTCATTTTTAGCAGTAGGCTCAAAAGAAGTCTGAAAAAAATGTATGAATAAAAATGCATTGTTGGAAGTATATCTGCAGATATAAAACACTAAGGAGAAAGGAAGAACTAAGAACAGAACAGACAGCATAAACATGGGTTATTTATGATTGTGATTGCTTTAAAATGTGAATTGGTCAGAATTTAACATTTCTAATCTAAGGCATTTGCGGAACTGGAAATCAGATGGCACTGGACTCAGTGGGACTGAACCGCGTGGTGGGTCATGCAGATAGGGCTGAAGGACCTGAGGGGAAGGTGGACATTTTGTGCAATGTCAGGCTTGGTTTGTTGTGGCCATCCCACTCTGGGTTCAGTACAAGAGTATTTTAACATTTCCTTTTGAGTTGGGAAACCAAACCAGTTGGCCCTCCCAGTTGGTATTTGCCTTAGGACACTGTGGTTCTGAGCCCTCTCTCCATGGCCTGGAGGTCACTTTCATTTTCTTGATGTTTGGCAACAAGTTTTTAAAACGTGACGGGAGCAGGCCAGGTGTGGTGGCTCACACCTATAATCTTAGCACTCTGGAAGGCTGGGGTGGGTAGAATGCTTGAGCTCAGGAATTTGAGACCAGCCCGAGCAATAGCAGGATCCTCTCTCTATTTGTTTTTTTTTTTTTTTTTTTTTTTTTTTGAGACAGAGCCTCGAGCTATCCCCCTGGGTAGAGTGCCATGGCCTCACAGCTCACAGCAACCTCCAACTCCTGCGCTCAAGCGATTCTCCTGCCTCGGCCTCCCAAGTAGCTGGGACTACCGGCGCCCACCACAGCGCCGGCCATTTTCTGGTTGCAGCCATCACTGTTGTTTGGCGGGCCTGCGCTGGGGATTTGAACCCGCCACCTTACGTGTATGTGGCTGGCGCCTTAGCTGATTGAGCCACAGGCGCCAAGCCAGGATCCTCTCCCTATTAAAAACAGAAAAACTAGCCAGGCATATTGGTAGGCACCTATAGTCCCAGCTACTTGGGAGGATTGCTTGAGCCCAAGAATTTGAGGTTGCTGTGAGTTGTGACACCATGGTACTTTAAAAAATCCCTTTAAAGAAAATGACTGGAGCAGTTTGAAACTAAAAAGATGAAGAATCAACAAGGACAGAACTGCAAGAGGAAGGCTTTGTTGCACATCAAGAACTGCACCCGAATGCAAAAGGGGCTCATCCCGGGCTTATGAGAAAACCTCCAGCTGTGATTCTGATTTTTAGTCACATCAGAGGAGACTTAGGAACACAAAGCATGTAGGAATGGTTTAAGCAAGACTTGCCTCTTTGCTAAGGTTTTCAGAATCAAGACCTCATAAAAGACTGTAAGTTACCTGATTCTGTGAACATTTAGTTTTACAAATACAGCCAGTATCTAGTTTTGAACTGTGAAGGCTTAAAAAGATGCTTTTGGGTTGAGGGTGGAGCAAGCCGTTTTTTATTGAAGAATAACACATACACAGAGGATTACACAAGTCATCAGGAGACAGCTTGAGTGAACTTTTACAAAGAGGACAGACTACACTAACTTCTATCCAGATCAAGACATAAAACATTACTAGCACTCCAGAAGCTTCCCTTGGCCCCCTTGCAATCATTACTCATCCCTACAAGGAGTAGAGCCATTTTGACTTCTGTAACCACAGGTTAACTTTCGATGGTCTTGTTCTTTATAGAAATGCAATCACGCAGTATATACTCTGTTATACTCTATTTTACTCATCTTCATATCTATGGAATTAATCAGAATGTTTTTGTATGTTTAGCTACAGTTTGGGATTTTGTTTACTGTATGTCTAGCAATTAAATTTGGGGGCTCAGTACAGTGCTACATACCTCATTGCTGAATATGGCTATTGTCACCAGATGGCCAAGGGAAGTGCTTCAAAGGTGACCATAGCCATATTCAGCAATGAGGTATGTAGTGCTTTTTCTAGAATGAGTTGATGAGCTTAATTGTCTGACCTTGTAGCATATTCTATTACTCCATTGACCATACTACAATTTATTTATCCTTTCTACTACTGATGAACATTTGAGTTGTTTCTAGTTTTTGGCTGTTATGAGTAATGCTGCCATCACCCTCCTTGTCTGTGTCTTTTGGTGCACATATATATGAACTACAAGAGATGAATTGATGAAAAACAGGGTATGTGAACATTCTGCTCTGTTAGATAATGCCAGTTTCCAGAACAGCTGAACTGTTTATACTCCTACCAGAAATATGTGGAAGGTCCTACTGTTCCATGTCTTCTCCAACACTTGGTATTGTCAGTTTTAAAAATTTGGCCACTCTAGTGAGCGTCCAGTAGTATCTCACAAAGGTTTCATTTTGCATTCTCTATTAAGCAATGCTATTAAGCACCTTTTCATATGCTTATTGGTCATTTGGATATCCTCTTTTATGAAGTGCTTGCACAAATAGTTTGGCTACATTTTTGGTTTGTCTTGTTCTTATTTATAGGAATGGATATGAGTTCTTTGTCAAATATATGTGTTGCTGAAATACAACATGTGTTACTTAACAATGGGGAATGTGTTCTGAAGAAATGCATTGTTAGGTGATTTTATCACTATGTGAACACCATGGAGTGCACATACTTAGATCAACATAAACAGTATCACCTACAACACACCTAGGCAATATGGCATAGCCTATTTCTTCTAAGCTACAAACCTGCATAGCATGTTACTTACTGAATACTATAGGCAACTGTAACACAATGATAAGTATTTGTGAATCTAAATATATCAAGTGTAGAAGAGATACAGTAAAAATACAGTATTAAATCTAATGGATCACCATTGTGTATCTGATCAGTCATTGAACAAAACATATTCATTAAGTGATTGTGTATTCTCCCACTCTATGGGCTGCCTTTTCACTCTCTTTTTTTTTAAAGTTCTTGGGGAATCATTGAGGGTACAAAGAACCAGATTACACTGCTTGCATTTGTTAGGTAAAGCCCCTCTTATAATTGTGTCCCACCACCAAGAAGTGTGTCACACAACATGACCCCCTGTGGAGTACAGATTGTGAGGTGGCAAGACACCCACAGCCCGGGAGGTGCGTTCCAGGAGCAACCCCCAACTGCTTCTCCTCCCTTCCTAAAATAATAGTTCTTTCTCCTTGCTCCCTCTGCCAGAAGTCACATAGTTTCTGTATACTTTTCTGTCTTTTGCCTAAAGGCACATAGCCTTCTCTCCCTAAAGTTAATCTTTACATGTGCTATTACTTCCATGTACTTCCCCTCAACCTTGTAAGATGGAAATATTCCCACTTGCTTTCCTTGCTGGTTTGCAACATCGTTAGTACAAGCAACCTTGTTTAGGTGCTATATAAATAAAATGGTTCACGTGGTTCCATGCTGACTGCAGTCATCAGCTGCACCAGACCTTCTGATCCCATCTCTTTATCTTTTATGTAATCTATGTCCCTTGTGTGATTTATTTTCTAATTCCCCAGCATTCCCTCTCTGGTTCAGTTACTCTTCTTGCTGGTTCTCGAAAATTAATAATCCCCTCCCTCCTTTTCTCTTTCTGCTTCAGCATTCCCCCAACCCACATCAAGTACTGGCATCGATTGTCCTCATATCAGAATTGAGTACATTGGATTCTTGCTTCTCCATTCTTGTGATGCTTTACTAAGAACAATGTGTTTCAACTCCATCCAGGTTAGTACAAAAGATGTAAAGTCACCACCTTTTTCAGTGACTGAATAATATATATATATCTCAGCTTGTTAATCCATTCCTGGATTAGTGGCATTAAGTTGTTTCCACAGTTTGGCAATTGTAAATTGAGCTGTGATAAACAGTCTAGTGCAAAAGTCCTTATGATAAAAAATTTTTTTTTCTTCTGGGTAGATACCTAGTAATGGGATTGCAGAATCAAATGGGAAGTCTAGTTTGAGTTCTTTGAGGATTTTCCATACTTTCTTCTAAAAAAGTTGCAGTCCCATCAGCAATGTAAAAGTGTTCCCTTCTCTTAGCATCCTGCCAGCATTTGCGACTTTGAGATTTTGTGATGTGGGCCATTCTCACCAGGGTTAGGTGATATCTCAGGGTGGTTTTGATTTGCCTTTCTCTGATAATTAGGGATGATGAGCATTTTTTCATATGTTTGTTAGCTATTCTTCTGTCATCTTTAGAGAAGGTTCTATTCATCTCTCTTGCCCATTGATATAACAGATTGTTGTCTCTTTTTATGTTGATTAATTTGAGTTCTCTGTAGATCCTAGTTATCAATCTTTTGTCCAATTCATAATATGCAAATATCTTTTCCCATTCTGATGGTGGTCTATTTGCTTTGGTTGTTGTCTCCTTAGCTGTACAGAAGCTATTCAGTTTAATTAAGTTCCATTTTTTTATTTTTGTTGTTGTAATTGCTATTGGAGTCTACTTCATAAAGTCTTTCCCCAGGCCGATACCTTCAAGTGTTTTCTTCAAGAATTTTTTATTGTTTCATGCCTTAGATTTAGATATTTTATCCATCTTGAATCAATTTTAGTGAGTGGAGAAGGTGCAGGTCCAGTTTCAGACTTTTACATCCAGTTCTCCCAGCACCACTTGTTAAATAGGGATTTTTTCTCCTACTGTATGTTCTGAGTCTTTTTTTTTTTTTTTTTTTTTGAGACAGAGCCTCAAGCTGTCCCCCTGGGTAGAGTGCCATGGCATTACAGCTCACAGCAACCTCCAACTCCTGGGCTCTAGCGAGTCTCCTGCCTCCGCCTCCCAAGTAGCTGGGACCACAGGCGCCCGCCACAACGCCCGGCTATTTTTTGGTTGCAGCCGTCATTGTTGTTTGCCGGGCCCGGGCTAGGGATTCGAACCCGCCACCTTAGGTGTACATGGCTGGTGCCTTAGCCGGTTGAGCTATAGGTGCCAAGCCGTCTTTTTTTTTTTTTTTATTGAATGGTAACTATGTACATTAATGCACTTCTGGGGTACAGTGTGGGGTTTTCACATGCAATCCGAGATGTTCTGAGTCTTAATTGTCTTTTAGGTCTGGGTATAGCATATGGATGGCTTATGTTTTTTTTATACATTCAGCCAACCTGTGCCTCGTCAGTGGGGAATTCAATCCATTGACATTTATTAAGAGTATTGATAAGTGTGGTAGAACTTTATTAATCTTCTATGAGAAAGTCTGTTGCATAGTTTTATCCTTTGTGCCATTTTGGAAGCTAAGTTTTGGCCTTTAGCCTCTAGGTGTTTACTTTATTGGTGGTCCATTTTGGTGGTCAGTGTTGAGAATAGGTCTAAGTATTTCCTGTAGCACTGGTCTTGTTGTGGCAGATTTCCTCAGTGCTTGTATATCCACAAAAGATTTGATTTCTACATCAATTTTGCAACTTAGTTGAGTGGAATATGGAATTCTGGGATGAAATTTTTTTTGTTTAAGGATATTGAAGGTGGATGACCTTATTCTTCTGGCATGGAAAGTTTTAATTGAGAAGTCTGCTGTCATCCTAATGGCTCTACCCCTGTAGGTCAGTTGGCACTTAACTCCTAGCTGTTTGAAGTATTTTTTCTTTCATCTTGACTTTGGACAGGTTCATTGCAATGCATTTTAGAGAAGCTCTGTTAGAATTGAGATGACCTGGGATTCAATATCCATCTGAAAGGAGTGTTTCAGGTTCTTTAGTACAACTTGAGAAGTTTTCATTTATGATAATCTCCAGCAGGGCTTCCATACCTTTGGGACAATCTTCTTTCCCTTCAGGGTTTCCTAATATTTGTAGGTTTGAACACTTCATGGAGTCTCCTAGTTCTCTAAGGACCTGCTCTACTTTCTCTCCCTTCTTTTCTGTCTCTGTAACCACCTGGGTTAACTTGAACACTTTATCCTCTAGCTCTGAAGCTGTTTCTTCTCCATGATCTAATCTATTTTTGATACTTTCTGCTGCATCTTTACATTCCCTGATTGTCTCCTTTATTTCCTTAAGCTCCACCATATCCTTTCTATTTCTACATATCTCTTGTCTGACTTTTAGTTCTGTCTTTTCATTTTTCATCCATTCCCTTTATTGTCTTAATCATCTGTATTTTAAATTTCCTTTCTGTAAAATCCATTAATTCTTCATAAGAGAAATCTTCTGTAGAAGCTGCCTTGAGGTCCCTTGGAGGAGTTTCTCTATTTTGGTTTTTCATGGTGCCTATTTTTCTGTTCATTCCTCCTTATGTGTGCTTTCTTTCTGTTCACCTCCTTGTGCTCCTTTTTCCTTTTCACTTTCTCCTTTGCTTCAAATCATCTTGTCTCATTGTTAAGGTGATGAAGAGACCTCTTGTTATGAGGCCAAAAGTAGGAGAAAGTGATCAGGGAGAAACAAGAGGAAAGGAAGGAAGGTGGGGGGAGAAGGAAGAATAAAAGAAAAGAAAAATCCAGGAAAGAGAAAAAATGGAAGGGGGAATAATAAAAATTTGAAGACCAGGACATAGGAAGAGAGGATGACAGTGATGGAAGAAATAGTATTGACCATCACAGTGCTAAGGCCATGCCTATAACTTGAGGATTTTGAGGGGCTGGACTGAGTGGGTTCCTCGAAATCAGGTGCTCCTCACCAGCCTGAGCAGAGCCATACTCTTCCTCTGCCAAAAATAGGAAGAGAAGAAAAAGAGGAAAAAAAATAGAAAGGAAAATTAAGTAAAGATGAGAATGAAATAGAAAAATTCTGCAGCATGATCTTGCCAATAGTTTTCTCCTAGGGCCAAAGGTAGAAAGATCTCTTATCCCCCTTGAACCAGACTACTGTGGCCTACCTGCCAGACCATAGATGTGTCACCCCAGCTCTCAGCAAAAAGGAAATAAAAAAAAAAAGAAATAGTATTAAAATAAGAATAGATAGAGGAAATTAAAAATACTATTGTGTCAAATAGAGAAGAAAGAGGGAAGCAGAATGAAGAAAGAAAGGAGAAAGACCAAAAAAAAAAAAAAAAAAAAAAGAAAGAAAGAACAGAAAGGAGAGGAGCAGATATCTTAACTGTTGCAGAAGTGATTTATGGGAGAGATGAGAAAGGTAGATGTATCTTTACCAAAGAGAGAATGTAGATGAGTGACATAGGGAGACAGAATAAATGAGGCTAAAATACTGTAATCAATTATATATATATATGAGCCCTTGCTCTTGATGAAAGTAAAAATGCAAGTTACGAAAATAAGCAGGGTCAGAAGAGATTAAACTTTCACTTTTCGCAGATGATATGCTAGTATATCTGGAAAACACCAGGGATTCTACTACAAAACTCCTAGAAGTGATCAAGGAATA
>NW_003852476.1:5479037-5486117 GCF_000181295.1 Otolemur garnettii | reverse complement strand
TTGTGTGTGAAAACCCCACACTGTACCCCAGAAGTGCATTAATGTACATAGTTACCATTCAATAAAAAAAAAAGAGAAAGAAAAAGAAAATAACCAGCCAAACAAATTAGCAAGAAACAAAACACATCAATACCACATAACAAAAAGCTCTAATAACCAAAATAAGCAACCTTTATTAACAAATAAATGAAGGATAAAAATTAAAAAGAAAAAAATACTAACAACAACCATGCAAAGAAAAAAAATAATTGTATATATACATAAAGCACATATGTATGGCAGAAGGGATCAACTTTAGCAGGAATACATTTGTGTGTTGTAATATACTGCCTGGAAACCAGGTGGCGCTATAGTTTTAGGGGACAGACAACACAGCTCTTCCTAGTTCCCAGGCATAGACCTGTTTCCCAACTTCATTGTCCATGGATTGCCTGATTATTTCCTTAAGATTCAGAACCATCTGCGTTGGAGGTCTGAAAGCTCTCCATAATCCTTCAGAGGCAGGTCATATCGTGCCCCCAGACAACAGTTCCCCTGTGGGGTGCAGGAGTCCCTGAGCCTATCATGAGTGGAGGTCCAATCTCAGCAGGTGGAACTAAGAAGGCTGTGTCCCTGTGGGAAGCCGGCCCTCACAACCTTCTCCCAACTTTCCCACAGTGGCTGCCAGGACCTTCCCAGTATGGCCGTCTTTACCTCCACCACTCGTGCAGTAAATCCGCTCTACCCAGTCCTCAAATCTGGCTGCTGATCCCTGTTTGGGTGTGCCCACTCTTCCAGGCTTTCCACTCAACACACAGGTTCCCCTGAGAACTGAAAACTGAGAAAAGGCTTTCTTCTCTCCTGGACTTCGCTGTCAGAGCCCTTTGCTCCTACTGGCTCGCAAAAAACTTGCCTAGCGTGTCAGGTCTCCCCTGGTCTGTCTCCGGCACTGTGTCCGGCACTCCAAGCCACAGATTCGGGCAAGGTCTCTCATCTTTTCACTCTTTTGATGGTTCTTTTGATAAACAGAAGTTTTAAATTTTAATAAATTCTATCTATGGTTTGTGCTTATGGATCCATTTTAAGAAATCTTTGCTCATCCATGGATGTGAAGTTTCTCTGTATTATTATCATCTTGATCTAGAAGCTCTGTTATTGGAATTTCTCACTTCAGCTCCAACATGTGAAGAGCTTGGAGGTCATCATTCCTTTTCTTACGATGAGGACAAAAAGTGAAGAAACTGAAAATCAATGACTTTTCTCGGACCTGTAAGAGCATTGAAGTTATAGGGCAAACCACCTCCCCAGAATCTGAAGTGACACGTGAGTATAGAAAATCATGCCTGAGATCAGCTTACTAGGGCCAAAAGCTGCTGGTGCCATAAACTGGTAAGAACACTTAAATGGTAACTTTTATAAACTGTTAGAGGCTGAGTTTGGACTAGCTTAGAAGTGAGAAACTCCTTGCAATCATAGAGTCCTCTTTTGTGAGTTTTACTTATAGGAATTCCACTAGATATTCACAGTGAAATGCCAAGCAAAACCTTTATGTTTCTAGTAGAGAGAAGGGAAGAGCACCATTCTGAAATACACTGAGAGTGTTCTCCATAATGAAGGCCTACTCACCAATAGAAAGGACTACCAGGGCCTCATCTGACATGGGGAAGGGAGATCACTCAGCTTCAACTTCTTCTGCCTTTCCAGTCTCCCTTAAGGGGAGAAAAGAGATCACAGTCCAGGGACACAGGCCCACTAAAGATTGAGACTTAAGGCTCGGCGCCTGTGGCTCAAGCAGCTGAGGTGCCAGCCACATACACCTAAAGTGGCAGGTTCGAATCCAGCCTGGGCCCACCAAAACAACAATGATGGCTGCAACCAAAAAATAGCTGGGCGTTGTGGCGGGCACCTGTGGTTCCAGTTACTTGGGAGGCGGAGGCAGGAGAATCGCTTAAGCCCAGGAGTTGGAGGTTGCTGTGAGCTATGATGCCATAGCACTCTACCTAGGGGGATAGCTTGAGGCTCTGTCTCAAAAAAAAAAAAAAAAGATTGAGTCTTAATTATAGTGTTGTAGAGCACTTCCCTTTCACTATTATAGTTGGGGATCTCAACACCTCTCTTTCAGTAATTGGTAGTTCATGCAGGCAGAAAATTAGTAAAGATATAATTGAGTTAAATATCATCATCAATCAACTTGATCCAATATTGGCATCTATACAGTACTTCATCTAACAAAAGAATACACATTTTTTTCTCAAGTTCCCATGGACCATTCACTGAGATAGATCATAATCTGTACCTGAATGGGAATAGAATAGTAATTATACAAAATACATTGAGTATATTCTCAGACTGCAGGAATTACACTAGAAATCAATAATAGAAAAATTCCACAGTATTTACCAACACACTACTAAATAACACATGAATAAGAAAGTCTTGAGAAATTATTTTATCTTTTATGGTTAGATTTACAATCTATTGTAAGCTGACTTCATGTATGGTATGAGGCAGGGATCAATTTTACTTTTTTTTTACTTTTTTCTTTAATAGGTCTCTTTCAAGCATTCACAAGAGAAGGCGAGGTCAGTATGTGGATGAAGGTCATAGGGATATAATGAACCGCTTCTAGATTCAGACAGTTTATGACTTGCATAGTTAGTGAAAGGATGCAAATTCATTCATGGTCCTTGTCTCACACACCAGAAAAGGTTAACACCAAAACAGAAGGGACCAGATACTGCAATAAGATTTGTGGGATACCCCACTACAGACAGGCCAATTCTAAACTGCAGCCAAGTGGTTTTATATTATGCAGCTCTATTCCAAGGGAGGTGGATCAGAAAGCCTTGAACATCATCAGAACCCAAGAGGTTCTAAGAAACTGTCACAACAACTCTCAGGAAACAAGTGGGAGATGGCCTTGGAGCAGCCCCTCACAAGCCTCTCCCTCTTGTGCTCTGGGAGGTTCACATGCTGTTTGGGTCAGATTGGCTGCAGTCCCGGCCTTTTCCTCTGTAGTCTAGGTAGACATATACAAGGTTACAAGGTTGCCCTGGAGTGGCCATTTCTCTGCAGTATCAATGGATGTAGCATTTTTGTAAAAACAACCACTGTCTCACCCACTGAACTGAAGTGCTTCTTCATTGAATAAATGCTTCTTGAATTGTTGATTAAAATGACAAATTTGAAGATCACAGTTAAAATTACAACACCGTCTGTTTTCTGTTGCTGTAATTGAATACCTGAGACTGGGTAATTTACAAAGAAAAGAAATTTGTTTCTTATAGTTCTGGAAGCCCAAGATCAAGGAGCTGACGTGAGGCCAGCTTCTGGTGAGGGCCTCATGCTGTGTCATCACCGGCAGAAGGGGTGACGGGGCACATTGAGAGCAAAACTGGCTTTTGTGATAGATCAATTCTTGTGATCACCACTTGACTCCCATGATAACCTAATTTTTTTTTTTTTTTTTTTGAGACAGAGCCTCAAGCTGTCCCCCTGGGCAGAGTGCCGTGGCATTACAGCTCACAGCAACCTCCAATTCCTGGGCTCAAGCGAGTCTCCTGCCTCTGCCTCCCAAGTAGCTGGGACCACAGGCTCCCGCCACAACGCCCGGCTATTTTTTGGTTGCAGCCATAGTTGTTTGGCGGGTCCGGGCTGGGGATTCGAACCCGCCACCTTAGGTGTATGTGGTTGGCACCTTAGCCGGTTGAACTATAGGCGCCGAGCTGATAACCTAATTTTTGAGGGTAGAACCCTCATGACCCAATCATTTTTTAAAAGCTCCACTTCTTCATGCTGTTATACTGGGGGTTAAGTTTCAACATGAGTTTAGGAGGGGACAAACATTCGAACCACAGCACTATCTAACATTTAAGAATCATATCAGATGCTTGATTTTTCAAGATGTGATTTAGAGTAAGGCAAACAGCATGGTCTTATCAAATCAAACAGCCAAATTTTATTACTGATTCGTCATGTGTTTATCTATGAGAAGATCTCAGAACCTTTATGTCTTAGGCCATTTGGGCTGCTAAAGCAAAATATCATAAACTCAGTAGCTCATAAACAACAGAAATTTTCTCTCTCATAGTACTAGAGGCTGGGAGGTCTAAGATCAAGGCGTCAGAAGAGTTGGTGTCTGGTTCACTTCTTGTTCACGAACAGCCATCTTGCTGTGTGTTGATGGCAGAAGGGGGAAGGGAGCTCTCTGGGGTCCTTCTATAAGGTCACTGGTCTCATTCATGAGGGATCTACCCTCATAACTAAACACTTCCCCAAAGCCTCACCTCCAAATACCAATGTATTAGGGATTAGGTTTCAACATATGAATTTTGGTGTGTGTGGGGAGGGACACAAACTTCCAGTCTATACAATTCATTCTCTTATCTATGATAATGGAAACAATATCTATCTCTCATAATTATTAAATGAGACAATGTATGGAAGTAGAACCTAGCAAAGTGCATTTTATATAATACACATTCAGAAAATGTGCAAAGGTGATAGTTGGGACACATTTCATCCAGCCTTAATAACTCCTTTGGTACCCAGCTTTCATAAGCCCATGGATAAGAGTTTTATTGGAAAAAGAAAACTTCATGTACTTGTCAGGGAGTATAACCTGAAAGTCTCTTTTGGTAAAACTTACCAAATATCTGTTAGATAAAATAATGTTTATGGAGTATTGCCTGAGCATATGCAAGCCATCTAATCCTCTCTGTTTTATGTTAGATTGCCTGGGAAACAGATTCTGAGATGGAAATTCATGTGCATACACTTCACGTTGAATTCTGGCAATAAGATAGTCTCTGATATCAAGGAGTTTATAATTTAGTAATGAAAGAGAGATACTTAAACAGTGAATTACAATACAATGTTTAATATCTATTTTTAAAACTATATAGACTGATTCTGAAGTTGCTACAACAGTTAAAATACGATATGTTTGTCTAGCTTAATTATGAAAAACAAGATTAATAGGTAGTAGAGGAGAAAAACTTGTCCTAATAGATATTTAAAATATTTAAAATTGAACCAATTAATACCATTGATACTACTGTAGGAACTGATCAGTGGAGCAAAAGAGAGTATCTAGAAGAAATTGGTCCAAATATGTAGTTAGTGTAAGAAAAAGTGAGCATTAAATAAATAGGAGGAATGATGGCTTACTTGATGAATGAATGAATGAATGACTTAAGTTAACTGGTTTGGAAAAAATAAACCTAAATAAGAATTTCATTCTTGATATGGAAAGAAATTCTAAATAGATTCACTATTTTAAAATAAAGATCAAATCATAAAAGTATGGGACAAAAGCATGGAAGAATGTTTTGTGAGTTGGAATGAAGAATGTAAAATATTGCTGGATTTGTTTAACTACATATTAATTCAAAATAGCTGACAGTATAAAAGATATAAATGAAGTCAAAAGAAAAATAGATCACTTGAGGGGGAAACAGGTTTGCAAAGCATTAACAATGGCTACTTTTCTTAGCATAAAAAAAGCTCTTAAAAATTGATAAAGAAAATCTCAGTAATCCAACAGACCATGTTTATGCAGAGCAGATCAGCAGACAGTAAATATAAATAAGTTTTAAAATTAAGAAGGATGAATGAACATCGTTTCACTGAAACTCACATCGACTAAAAACAATAATAGTGCCCAATTTTATGCCTAATCTGTGCTATTCAGCATTCTCCAGAAATAAATTATCTCTTATAGCCATAACCAGATACCTTATCTTCTATAACTGTAACCTATATATCTATTTATGTAAAGAAATTATTGTAAGGGATTGGGCCATGTGATTATAGAGGGTAAGAAGTCCCGTAATCTGACATCTGCAAGCTGGAGACCCAGAGAGCTGGTGAGATACTTCCATTTCAAATCCACAGGCCTGAGAGGCAGGAGTGCCAATGTTACAAGGCCCAGTCCAAAGGCAGGGGAAAACCAATAGCAAAAGCCATGAAAAAAAGAAAGGAGCTTATAAAAACAGAACATCTTTCAAGTACAAATATGGCAATAGGCATTCATATAAGATAAAGAAATAGAAGAAAATATATGTGAATCTGCTTACCTGTGTAAAAGAAAAGCAGGAAGGATAAACCAGAAATTAAAGAGGTGGGTGGAAAGGGGATTCTTAAGCACAAATGGAAGGTTGTAGAAAATAGAACATTTAACAAGTCTCAACAAATTTCAAAAAGTCAGTAACATTGATCATATTTGCTGAGCATAATGCACTTAAGCTAGAAGTCCACTATAAAAAAATAACCAAACTTGTTGGTGGGAGTATATATTGGTCTAATCACTTTGGAAAAATGTTTGACTATACCAGCTAAAGCTGAATATACATACAACCAATGATCCAGCAACCTCTTTCCTCTAATGAAAATGGATGCAGATGCCCAGCCAAAAAATATGTACTAGAATGTTCACAGCAGCACTATTTACAGTAGCCCAAACTGGAAACTACACAAATGTCCTTTAACAGTAGAATGGATAAATAAATTGTAGCACATTTAGTAAAGATAAGTAACAAAGCTATAGTTACATGCAACAATATGGCTAAGTCTCACAAAGACTGAGCAAAAGAAGCCAGACAAAACACCTTACATGTTCTGTAATTCCATTCATGTTAAATACAAGAGCAGGAAGATCTATGTTGTTGGAAGTCAGGATAGTGATAGGAGAAAAGCACATGGGAGGCTTCTGGAGTGTCGGCAAAGTTCTACTTCTTGGTCCTGGTGTTGGTGACATAGTTTTGTTTAGTCTGTGAAGGTTCATTGAGGTGTGTATCTATAATGTGTCATCCGTGTATGCATATTACTCTTCAATGAAAAGTTAAAATTGAAACCATATAATGCTCAAATATTTGGAGATTTTAAAGGATTTCACTAAATATTTTATGAATAAGAATTAGTCAAAATGGATATTTTTAAGTACTTAGAACTACCCATTAAAATACTGAATCAAGGCTTGGCACCTGTGGCTCAAGCGGCTAAGGCGCCAGCCACATACACCTAAGGTGGTAGGTTCAAATCCAGCCTGAACCCGCCAAACAACAATAATGGCTGCAATCAAAAAATAGCCGGGCGTTGTGG
>NW_003852476.1:5474745-5477077 GCF_000181295.1 Otolemur garnettii | reverse complement strand
GCCCGGCTATTTTTTGGTTGCAGCCGTCATTGTTGTTTGGCAGGCCTGGGCTGGATTCGAACCCACCACCTTAGGTGTATGTGGCTGGCGTCTTAGCCACTTGAGCCACAGGTGCTGAGCCGACAAAACAATTCTTAATTGGAAAAAGGGTAGCTACCAAAACCTTTAGCAAACATCGCATTTCATGCTGACTATTAATAGAATCCACTTTTTTTGTTTGTATTTACTGCCTCCTTTACATTTCTTTATTGAAAGATGAAATTTTCTATTTAAGCTGATATTCAAGGTAATTGACACATGCTCCATCAAAGTTCTTAACAATTGTTGCTTAAAATCTCCAAAAGGGGGTGGCGCCTGTGGCTGAAAGGAGTAGGGCGCCAGCCACATATGCCAGAGGTGGCGGATTCAAACCTAGCCCTGGCCAAAAACTACAAAAAAAAAAAAAAAAAAGAAAAATCTCCAAAAGACATTACCTAACTGAATAGCAGATTTAGGGCCAACAATAAGTATTATTTATATTATTTTATTTTGAATTATTATGATACATAATAGTTGGACATCTTTATAGGGCACGTGTGATGTTTTGATACAAGCATACAATGTCAATTAATCAAATCAGAGTGATTGGGGTATCCATTAGCTCAGGCATTTATCACTTTGTGTTAGGAAAATTCCAATTCCATTCTTTTAGTTGTCCTAAAGTATACCCTAACTTACAGTCACTTTGTTGTGCTGTCAAATATCGTTCATTGTATCCAACTATCTAACTATATTTTTGCACCCATTAACCATCTCCACTTTATTCCACACTTCCCACTACCCTGCCCAGCCTCTCATCACCACCATTCTACACTCTGTCTCCAATTGTTTTCATATGTATGAGTGAGAACAATTTGACTTAATAAAAAGAAATAAGAAGCAAGTTTACTTGCTTTTATTGGGTCCATTTAAAATTATACTGCAGATTCTAGCTAATGCAGTTAGTTAAGAGAAAGAAAACTTAGAACGAAAAGAATAAAATTTTCAATATTTGCTTAAATATGATTATCTAAATAGATAACCCAAGAAAATCTGCAGAAAAACAATTATAAGATTATAATTAATTTTATAATTCAGCAAGATGGCTGGTATAAGATGAATGTTCAAGGATAAATTACATTTCTAAATCCCAGCAAATGATTAGACATGTACAGTAATTTAAATATAAAATACCATTTATAACAGTAACACAACTATAAGGTGTCTAAGAATAAATCTAATAAAAGATAGGTGATTTTTATGAAGAAAACTATAAAGCCATAATATTAATGAGCATCTATAAGATTATTGAGTATGAAATATCCAATTTACTGAAGTACTGAGTTTGCCAGTTGGTGTCTTTGACACGTCTTTTTTTTATTTTTATTGTGGAGGTACATCCTTAGTCTTTCAAATGCATGTTTTGGCTTGTGATTATCTTTCAACAAAATTTTTAGAGCATTTTTGTGAAACCATGGATGAGCCAAAAATTCACATTATTTTTCAATGTGAGTTCTATCATGGAACCAATGCAGGACAGATAGCTAGAAATATCAATGAAGTGTTTGGGAAGGATGTGGCTGACGAATGCACGGTATGTCCATTGCTTTGAGAAGTTCTGTTCTGGTTATTATCATCTTGAGAATGAGCCATGCAGATGACCTGAGACTAACGTGGATAATAATGAACTGAAAGCTGTAGTGGAAGTGAATCCATGTCAACCCGCACGTGAATTAGCAGCAAGGTTTGATGTTTCTATTCCAACAATACTGGACCGTATGAAACAAATTAGCACCACAAAGAAGTTGGAGAGATGGATTCCACATGAATTAAGTCTATGTCAGAAGAGAAATCATTCCAAAGCTTGCCTTTCTTCGTTATTATGACATAAAGGCAAACATTTCTACTTGGTATTGTTACGTGTGATGAAAATGGATTTGTTTTGACAATTGCAACCACAATGTTGCATAAAGATGAGGTGCCAAAACACAGTCCAAAACTGAATATTCATCCAAAAAAGCTAATGGTGTCTGTCTGGTGGTCTGGCATTGGTATTATTTATTACAGCCTCATGAATACTAGTCCATAGATTACAGCAAATACCCACTGCAACCAAGTGGATGAAATGGTGAGGATGCTTGCAATTAAGCAGCCAAGACTGGTCACTAGAGACAGGCCAGTCCTCTTGCAAGACAATGTCACACAAATAACACTGTTCAAATTATAGGAGCTGGACGTGGACACTCTCTCTATCACCCATCATATTCACCAGACTGTGCACAAACTGACGACCACTTCTTCCAGGCTTTGGACC
>NW_003852476.1:5472118-5474545 GCF_000181295.1 Otolemur garnettii | reverse complement strand
TCATTGTTGTTTTGGTGGGCCTGGGCTGGATTCCAACCTGCCACCTTAGGTGTATGTGGCTGGCGCCTTAGCCACCTGAGCCACAGGCGATGAACCTGGACCACTTCTTGCAAGAAAAAACATTCAATTCTCAACAAGCTATGGAAAACGCCTTTTGTGAGTTTATTGCCTCTTGCTCTCTTGGCAAATTTACTGTTGGCATAAAACAGCTACTGTTAAGATGTCAAAACTGTGTTGATAATTTAGGGACATACTTTGTTTAATTATACTGTCTCTTGTTTGAGATATGATAAACTATACTTTTGATTTGAAATTGGACATTTCATATTCAATGACCTAAATAAATACATGGAAATGCATATCATGTTCTTGAAGGCAAAGATTGAGGATATAAGGCTGATCATTATTCCAATTTAATGTATAAATTCAGTGCAATTCTAGTTAAAATACTGATGGGTTTTTGCTTGTTTTTGGTGTTGGTAGGGGCAGATGTGGAGAGAGAAATGGAGAATGTGATGAGTTAATTCTAAAAATTATTAAGAAAAAACAAAAGTCCAAGAATAGCCAAGATAATTTTGAAGAACACTGTAAGCAAAACTTCTACCCAATTATTCAGGCTTAATTGCGACAACTTAACTAAGACTGTGTGAAAATGCAGCAAAGATGGACAAAGAAAAATGTATTTAATATGGAGCAAAACCACACAAGTATGAGTATTTGACAAGTATGAGTATGAGATAAAGGTGGAATAAAAGATGAGCTATTTAATAATGGTTCTGAGCCAACTGACTATCTATATAGAAAAATTAAAACTTTATCCCTAATCTTCACCATTCCGAAAAATAGACTTGCAGTTAAAGTGTTATACAAATAAAAACTCTAAAACTCTTAGAAGAGAATATAAAAGAGTACTTTAATTACCTGAGAGATTTCATGAACAAGACACGATTTTTTAAAAAGAGAAAGGTGAAAATAGAAATATTTAAAAAGTAATGGAGAACTTGGAACAAATTGTCACTCAAATAAAGAACATAATAAACATATTCTTAGTTAGGAACTCAGAAAGTTTCCCCCACACAAAAACACAATGAACACAAATCCAGGAAATGTTCAATGATGTATGTAACAAAACTGATTAACTATTTTGGTAAATTTTGTTATTTTAAAAATATAACTGAGATCAGATTAAGAAAATTGTCATAAGCCAGAATTATCAAGTCAAGATAATATTAATGTGATGAGGGTTGGGCTTAAGAGAGTAAATGGTAACAGATGTGTAAGTATACTAAATTTCGGAGGAATGAGGGATGGATTAATTTTAAAAATGGCTAAAATAAGAAAGGAACAATCTAAAATAAAAAATTCAGATAGTAAAAACAGGGTCAAACATATTGGTAATAGCTTAAAGACAAAAATACATTGTGTTGCAAAAAATCCAGACATACTGTTTATAAGGAACACATACAAACTAAAGAACCAAGGCTGGGTGTGGTAGCTCACTCCTAGAAGCCCAGTAGTTTGAGAGGCTGAGGTGGAAGGATCGCTTGAGGCCAGGTATTCAAGACGGGCCTGAGCAAGAGTGGGATCTCTGTCTCTAGAAAAAATAGAAAAATTAGCCAGGCCTGGTGGCATGCACCTGTAGTTAGTCCCAGGTACTAAGAAGGCTGAGGCAGGAGAAGTGCTTGAACCTAGGAGTTTGAGGTTCTAGTGAGCTTTGATAATTCCATTGCACTCTAGCCTGGAAGACAGACTCTGTCTCAAAAAACAAAACAAAATAAAACAAAAAACTCCATAAAATAAAATACAGACACCAAAATTTAAAGGCAAATGATTGAAAAAAGGTAAAATGGGCAAAATCAATAGCAAATTATTGTGGCTATATTACTATCAGATAAAATAGACCTGAGGATAAAGAATATTTTTAGGGTTAGAAAGTATTATCACATGATGGATATATAATAATTTTATGTATGATTTTGGTGATAATCTCAAAATATATTAAGCAATTCTATAGAAAGAAAATAAATAAATACATGATTATTGTGGGAGATTTAAAACAATTGCTTTTAGTTGTTGTTGTTAAACCAAGCAGACAAAAGGTAATAAAGATACAGAAACACTGAACAACAAAATTAACATGCTTAACTCAATGCATAAATATTGAGTTCTCTATCCAACAATTAGGTGATAAATAATTAACATATTTGTCAAATACTTTTGTAGTATTTCCAAAAATTATTCATGCACTAGGTCATTAAAAAAACCTCACTACATTCAAAGACTAATTATCCTATACATTGTATCTCTGATCACAAGGCAATTAGGTTAGAAGTCAGTTATAAAAACAAAAATTTTAAAGCTCTGCATATTTAAAAATCTACAAATCTCTTTCCTGAATAACTCATAGTTATCTTAAAAAGTAGAAAT
>NW_003852476.1:5471426-5471836 GCF_000181295.1 Otolemur garnettii | reverse complement strand
GAGCCACAGGCGCCGAGCTGTATGAGTATGTATTATGAGAACGTGTTTTAGTCTGTTCCTGCTGCTAAAGCACAATACCATAGACTGGGTAATTTATATAATAAGTAACAGACACTTGTTTCTCACAGTTCTGGAGGCTGGAAAGTCCAAGACCAAGGGTCTGTCAGATTCAATGTCTGAAAAGTGTCCACGGTGGTGCCTTCTTGCTGTGTCTTTTATGGTAGAAGGTCAAAAGGGAAGAATGTTGTGTCCTCACATAACAGAGGACATGGAAGGGCCAGGCAGCTCTCTGAAACCTCTT
The DNA here is from genome assembly GCF_000181295.1 of Otolemur garnettii. Classification (NCBI taxonomy): domain Eukaryota; kingdom Metazoa; phylum Chordata; class Mammalia; order Primates; family Galagidae; genus Otolemur; species Otolemur garnettii. The sequence goes on along the minus strand of NW_003852476.1, from coordinate 5,471,535 downwards.
TTATAAGGGCAGTAAAGCTCATTCACGAGAGTGGATTACTCATAACTTAATAAATTCCCCAAAGCCTCCCTCTTCATCCCATCACCATGGGGTTTGAGTTTCAAGTAGG
>NW_003852476.1:5457856-5471383 GCF_000181295.1 Otolemur garnettii | reverse complement strand
TGGAGATGTTAATCAGTTTGTGATGGCCCTTCCACGTGCATGTATATGTCAAAACATTATGTTATACACTGTAAATATATGTCATTTTATTTATCAATTAAAAAAATCTTCCCACAGAGAAAATATTGGTAGTTTTATGGAAAATTTCTATAAAATTTTTAAAGAACAGACAAAATATGCAAATTATTTCATATCATGGAAAAAGAGAGAGTATTGCCCAATTTGTTCTACAAAGCCAGCGTAACCTTCAAAACAAAACCAAGAACACATTGTGAGTAAGAAAAATTGCAGGCCCATTCACCTATACCAGTGGTTCTCAACCTTCCTAATGCGTGACCCTTTAATACAGTTCCTCATGTTATGGTGACCCCCAGCCATAAAATTATTTTCATTGGTCACCACAACCTGAGGAACTGTATTAAAGGATTGAGGCCCTAGGAAGGTTGAGAACCACTGACTATACAATAATCCTACACAAAACGTTAGTAAATTGAATCCAACAGTGTATAAAAGGACAACACACAGTGATCAAGTTGGGTTTATCCCAGATATGCATAGATGGTTTAATAGTAGAATATCCATAAGCAAAATAGACCACATTTATACATTAAAGGAGAAAATCCATTTGATCATCTCAAAGCTTACAGAAAAAGCATCATTATTAAAAATAAACATTTAGAATATAAAAATGGAAGACAGTATCCTTATACTGATAAAAATATCAAACATCTAGTGCAAACATCAACTTAAATGAGGAAACAGTTAGAAGTAGCCCCTTTAAAATCAGAAATAAGACAAGTATCACATCACCACTACTCATACTCAACATTGCATTGGGGGCCCAAGATATGTAAGAAGATGTGAGAGAGATAACAGAGGCGTAGAGACTGGCTTCAACTAGTGCAATACAGTAGAACTGACTTTCCGGGACTTCCAAGCCCCAGAGCTTCTCCTAAGCTCTGTGAAATGTAATAGAGGTATGGTGTCTATCCAGGGGGGGAAGCTTGAGGCCTTTAAGTTGTCATTTAGTTGACAATTGGTATGATACGACATAGTTAGATAGATGCCAAGGTGACCCCCAGTGATTCTCTTCTTCTGGTGTCCATGTCCTTGTGCCGTCACCTCCTCCCTAAGGGTAGGCAGGACTCGTGACTTGCTTCCAACAAATATAGAACAGATAACCAGATGTTGCTCCAGTGACGAGGTTATATTGTTGTAAAGGTGCTGAGACTTCACTCCCATAATTATGTGACATTGAATAAGATTCCATTTTAGCAGATGGCAGCTAGAGATTCTCCCTGTCAGGCAAGTGAAAAGCCATACTGGGAAAGCTCACATGTAAAAGAACTTTAGGAGGCCTTTAGAACCAGGGGAATGGAACCAGGGCCCTCAGTCACACAGCCCAGGGAAATGAAGTCTGCCAACAGCATGGAGAGCTGGGAAGTGAGCCTCAGTTGAGCCTTCAGATGGGAACGCAGCCTTGCCAGCCCCTGAACAAAGGATCCAGACTAGTGTGCCTAAACTCTCGGCCTACGAAAACTGCATGATAATGTGTGTCTGTGTGTTTTAAGCCATTAATGTGGCAGTTTGTCACATAGGAGTAGAATGAAAACACTAGGAAATTTGTGTTGGGATAAGTATTGGTGGAGCATCACCCGTGTGTCCAGCAAGGAAGAGCATTGTAGGCAAATAAAAGAAGTGGTCAAATGCCACCCACCTCTTCACATATGGAGTATAGCAAGTGGTCACCAATGCACCTTCATTCTGACCCACCCACCTCTTCACACACGGAGTGTAGCAAGTGGTCACCAATGCACCTTCATTCTGACCCACCCACCTCTTCACACACGGAGTGTAGCAAGTGGTCACCAATGCACCTTCATTCTGACTCAGGATTTTGATGGAAATAGTGAAAATAAATACAGATTCATTGCAATATGTTCAAACTTTGGATTTGAGTTCTGGTGAGCCTTGGTACAATGGTATAATGTCAAAAAAATTGTGAATACTGGCATATGAAAGGTTTTCCTCTTGGTGCTTGGTGTGCGTGGTTGAGAAAGGTACTTTCACAGACTTTTCCTAGGATTCCTGGAGGCTTCCTTTCTGATTCTCTCTGTCTCCACGCTCCCCAAACAAGAAAGCTTGTTATATCCCATGCAGAATTCCATGTCCTCCCTGATTTCCATTAAAAATCCACAGACATCAAGAGTTTCGTACTTTGGGGGTCGGGGGAGGAGGAGTGTCCTATAACTGGAGGTTTGGAGAGAATCAAAGTGGGGAGTCATCCTGTGCACTCCCCTGCCTAAGGTTTTGCGGGCCCTTCTCTTTTCCCCTCAGTCTCTCCCTGGGTTTTCACAGCAGTTAAGAATCTCCTCTCCTGGTTTGGTGCCTGTAGCTCAGCAGCCAGGGCTCCGGCCACATACATTGGGGCTGGTGTGTTCAAACCTGGCTCAGACCTGCCAAACAATAACAACTACAAAAAAAAAAAAAATAGGTAGGCATTGTGGCTGGCGCCTGTGGTCACAACTACTTGGGAGGCTGAGGCAAGAGAGTCATTTAAGCCCAAAAGTTTGAGGTTGCTGTGAGCTGTGACAGCACAGCACTCTATGAAAGGTGACATACTGAAACTCTGTCTCAAAAAAAAAAAAAGAATTTCCTCTCCTCACATAGGACAGTCTGTCCTTCTTCAGGTCCACTCATGGTCTCAGTTTCTATGTAAATTGACTAATCAAGAAATTCCTATCCCTTCTCCCCCTCCTTTCTTTTCTTTCTTTCTTTCTTGACAGGGTCTCCCTCTGGCAGTAACATTATCATAGCTCACTGCAACCTCAAACTCTTGGGTTCAAGTGATCCTCCTGCTACAGCCTCCCAAGTAACTGGGACTACAGATGCACACACCACACCTGGCTAATTCTCCTATTTCCATTTGTAAAGATGGAGTCTTGCTATGTTGTTCATGTTGGTCTGAAACTCCTGACCTCAAATGATCCTCCTGCCAAAGTGCTGGGATTACAGGAGGGAGCCACTGCACTGGGATAAGAAATTTCTTCCAAATAAGTATTTCATATGTGGAGCACTCAACACTTGTATGTCCAATGTCCATCTACTGCCTTTCCCTCACCAACAGAACCCAGATGTCTTAGTCCAGCCTATGCAGGTTGCTCTAACAAAATATCTTAGACTAGGTGCTCATAAATAAGAGAGTTATTTCTCATAGTTCTGAAGGCTATGAAGTCCCATATTAAGGCACTGACAGTGTCTGTCTGGTGGGGCTCACTTGTTGGATTGTCTTCTTTCTGTTGTAACCTCACATGGCAGAAAGGACGAGGAGTCTGTTTGGGCCTCTTTTATAAGGGGACTATGGCTATTCATGAGATCTCTGCCCCTTGATCTAATCCCCTCCCGAAGATGGAACTTCTAATATGTGTACCACAATCTTTGGCTTTAGGATTTCAGCATATGACACAAACATTCAGACCATAACATGAGAAAACATATTAAATCTCTCCAGCTTTTGTTCTAGCCAGCGAGATGCATGTAGGTCGGATGGTACTTTGGAGAAAGCTGTAATTTCCTGACATAAGGAACAGACTCAGCTGAACACCCTTTTTCCCTTTCCTCTTCCTCCTGCCTGGACAGACAGACCCAGTGACCCGCAGGCAACACCCGTGCTGTAACTAACCGTGGAGGGGACAGCAGGCTAGGCGGAGAGCAGGACTGTGCTGAGAGTTCGTTCAGCTGCTTCACATGCCCCAGTTATCAGCCTCAACTTACTGTTTCAGGAGAGAATAGAATCTCATATTTAACTAAGCCACTGTTACTGGGTTGTGTTATGCAGCTGAATGTCATCTTGACGAAACAATGCTCACTCTGCAAGGAGTTCTGGTGAGTCGTTTTTTTTCCTTCCTACTTATATTTTTATTTTTCTTCTGAAGGGCTTATGTGAACAAGTCAAATAAAACTGAATCTTTCTGCTCTCCCTTAAGGCCTCTCTCCACTTGGAGATCCATCTCAAAGGAGCACAAATCTGACTTCAAACAGCAGTGTTGGTGTTCCCTGGAGCTTCCTGGGCACAGGGTGAACTTCCCCCACGGCTCACAGCAAAACGTCCCCGATTCCTTTTGCATGGAATCACACGCTAACTGCACGTGCCCCCTCATCTCCTTTTGCAATCTGGCCTCCAAAATTCTGTCCCTCTCTCTTCATCCTCTTCCTTTTGCCGTTTAATCGACTCTTTTCTTTAAGAGACGCTTCATGCCTTTGGTAAACCAGGCTCCCCCTTCCCTCTTCCTCAATTTCGCAGTTTAAACCTATGAGCCTGACAACACATCAAGACCCACGTGCAGTAAAATTGTCCTCAGAAGGCAACTGAGAGAGAGAGAGCTCTGAAGAGAGACACTTGGATATTTTTTCCCAGGTGTTACTCTCCAGAGAAGCAGACCAATAGGGTAAGTGTATGTGTGCGTGCGTGTGCGTGTGTGTGCGTGTGTGCGTGTGTATAATGAGGAATAGGCTTGTGTGATGATGAAGGTGGAAAAGTCCTGAGATCTGGAGTCAGGGAGCTGGAGACCCAGGAGAGCTGATGGGGCAGTGCCAGCCTGAATGCCTGCACGCTTGAGACCTGGCAAGAGTCAATGTTTCAGTTCAAGTCCAAAGGCAGGAAAAAAACAATGTTCCACCCTGCAGGCGGCCATGCAGGAGGACTGACTCCTTACTCACTTTTTATTTTATTCAGACCTTTAATGGATCACGGAAGGCCCACGAATATGAGGAAGGGCAATCCGCTTTCTTCAGTCTGCTGACTCAAATGTCAATCTCATCTGGAAACGCCCCAACCGACATACCCAGCAAGATGTTTGGTCCAGTGTTTGGGCACCTGCGGCCCCGTCGAGTTAGCCATGGCGCCTGGTCACACTCGCCTGTCTCATGCAGTGCTCCACAATGTGGGCCAACTTGCTAGACTCGAAGTGCCGTGAAAGGATAAGCCATATCATAGTTGCATAGAAACGATGGCAACAATTATAATCTGGAACGGGAGCACTCAGTTTCTCTGTACTTAGAGAGATGGTTTAGTTGGACTTAGTTTAAAAAGCAAAAGAGTTCAGTTTTTAAATTGATATGTTAATATAAATGGCTAATACATAAAAGTCCTCATAGCATGCTGGCCAGCACTCTACACAGTCTTACATTTATCACCTTAATTTTTTTTTTTTTTTTGGAGCAGAGTCTCACTCTGTTGCCCAGGCTAGAGTGCTGTGGCATCAGCCTAGCTCTCAGCAACCTCAGACTCTTGGGTCCAAGTGATCCTCCTGCCTCAGCCTTCTTAGTAGCTGGGACTACAGGTGCCTGACACAATATCTGGTTAGTTTTCTCTTTTCTTTTCCTTTCCTTTCCTTTTGCTTTTCCTCTCCTCTCCTCTCCTCTTCTTTCCTTGTTTTTCTCATTTCTTTTCTTCTCCTTTCCCCTTTCCTTTCCTTTCCTTTCTTTCCTCTCAACAGAGCCTCACTTTGTTGCCTTGGGCAGAGTGCTGTGGGTGATTCTCTTGGGTGATTTTCTTGCCTCAGCCTTTCAAGTAGCTGGGACTACAGGTGCCCACCACAAAACACCCAGCTATTTTCAGAGATGGGGTCTCGCTCTTGCTCAGGTTGGTCTCCAACTCCTGAACTCAGGCAATCCACCCACCCCAGCTTCCCAGAGTGCTGGGATTACAGGTGTGAGGCCCCGGGCTGGTTGGTTTTTCTATTTTTAGTAGATGGGGGTCTTGCTCTTGCTCAGGCTGGTCTTGAACTCCTGAGTTCAAGGGATCCTCCCACCTCGGCCTCCCAGCATGCTATTATAGGCAGGAGCCACTGTGCCTGGCCCTTATTATCTCCTTTAATCATTACATCAGCTCCATAAGGTAAGTCCCAATAACTGTATTTTACAAATGAGGACGCTGAGGCAGAGAAGGGTGAAGTGGCTTAACAAGGTCACAGTGCTGGAAGGTGTGGTGCTGGAGTCAGAACCAAAGTGTAAATGTGTGATGCTCACATGGTCACCGGGGAGAGGCAGAGACCTGTGAAGTTCCTTGGTTCCCCACCTCAACATGACCTTTCTTGCATTTTTGCCCACCAACAAAGGTGCTTCTTTGCTCCTTTTGTCCTCTATTTTCTATATTAAAAATATCATTATTATGAGATAAACCTTTGTGGAAAAGCAACACCAGGAACCACATGCATTCCACGCTTGTTTTTGTTGTTAGATTTGCTCTCCACCTACCATCCTCACCAGAAGCATGAGGGTGGGGTGCCCTTCCGGGGACTCTGGGTGGTGGCTGCTGCTGCCGGCCTCTGATTGAACAATAAAGAGCCAGTTGTATATTTTAGGGTTATTATACCATTTAATCAGGATTTTAAAAAATTGTATAGAGTAATGGAATCTGTAAATGTATTTATAATTGGTCTATTTTCATTCACTACAGTAAAAACATATTACATATGGATTCTCAAGGGAGGAATCTCTTAATTTTTTTTTCTCTAGGAATGAGCAATTTTCCTTCCAGAATCGCCCTCGCTAATACCAAAAACGGCTAAATAAATAATAAAATTATTATAATTTCCTGTTGGAAAAAAATGGGATCGGTCGATTCTAATATATTTCTATATTAAAAACTAAGTAAAAATGAAATAACAAAATAGTAGGACATTACCCACATGACCATGCATAAATACAGTGCCCGTATTGAAGTGTTATATATTTCAATAGAACCAAAAGCTACTGAAATGAGGTAAATATTTTTATAATTTAATTCCTTCCTCAGGAATATTTTATAGGAATCTTGTAAAATGTGCCAGTGTAGGGATGCATAAAACATTTTCTTTGGAGAGAAATGATCATCAGTGTCTAATTAGGAAGCAATAAATCACAGTATTTTCAGAGCACATCGAAGTTCTTTTGCTTTTATTTTTGGTTAGCAAATGAGATTAAAGAAAATCACTTTGGTTTTCACAAAACAAAAGAAAAACACATAAGTCAGGCAGTAAAATGTACTGTTAGAATGTGGAGGTTTTCAAGATGGCTCTTTGGTACCAGGCTTGTCCATACACAGCAGACTGTGGAGCCAGGAACCTGAACGTGTTGGGAGGGGTTTTGCTTTGAGGGGCCATCATGGGCTTTTGCAGCGAGCCACCTATTGTGAAACAGCTTGGGGAAAGCTTCCAAAGAAAATATGAAAAATCTGCTATGTATTTAGCAATGCTCTTTTCCAGATATGGAAGAGACATTACTTGCAAAACTAAAATATTTTGGAAGAGAAATCGTTGGCTCATATCCACTTAATTAAGACATTTCGAGAGGCCTTACCCTGGTTGGTATGGAGAATAACTTCTATTTCAGAAGAGTCTGCTATTCATACCTGAAAAAAAAAATCCTTTCTGCCTTTAAAATTCTTTTTGGTGACTTAAATTTATCCATTTTGACTATTTTGAGAAAGAAAAATTAGAGCTATAGAATTGGAGGAAAAGTTTCTGGGGCCAAATTTAGATTGACCTTCACAAGTAATTTACCTTTTAGTGTCTGAGTTTTTCTCCTGCTGCATTAAAATAAGTTGGACTGGATCCCAGATTTGCTGGTAGAAGAGGAAAACATTTCCTTGGCTATGGAGGTAAGAGGTGGTTTGGTAACTTTATGCGTTTTATTTTTCAGCTGTTAAAGACTTGCTGCCTTCAGGATGATGATCTGTATTTGTCATGAACTTGATCACTGAGTGAATGACAATGGTAGATGTTCAGATTAGTGCTCCACGTGCTCTTCTGCTGTCAAAGAGCATAGATGTGAAGACTGCCTCTAATTATATGTTACTCAGATAGGCATTTTTCATTACAGGATGTCAAAGTGTTTTGCAAACATTAATTAAGACTTGTATCTTCCCTATGAAGTGAATGTGATTGTTTTCCTGCTACAAGAACAACAAATGGAGACAGACACACTTGAGAAGCTGCCCGAGATTGTGCTGGGGAGCATTGCCATGAAGACCAGTGATGTGGGGGGTGCGCAGTGGCTCACACCTATAATCCCAGCACTCTGGGAGATGGAGGCAGGTGGGTCACCTGAGCAGGAGGGATACCTCATCTCCAAAAACTAGCTGGGGGTTATGGTGGGCACCTGTAGTCCCAGCTACTAGGGAGGCTGAGGCAAGAGAATCACTTGAGCTCAATCAAGAGTTTGAGGTTGCTGTGAGCTGTGACGCTACAGCATTCTACTGAGGGAGACAAAGTGAGACAAAGTGAGACAAAGTGAGTACAATTCTATTTTGTACCTGACAGGAAGGAAACCAGAATATTTGCCAGACATTCTGATGACCAACTTCCTTGTCTGTAGAGCCTGGACCAGTAGTTTTCAAACTTTTTTATTATATCCCTATTGTAAGAAATACCCTTTACATCACAACTCAATATATGTTACATATATACATGTATTTGGACAACTTGCTAAATGTGATTCACTTTATTTTCTGTTCCATTCTATTCAACTTTTTTCATTTTTAAGTGTTGGACATGACCTGCTGATGAGTTGTGACGTAGGATTTTAAAAACACTGGCCTAGAAGACCCTCAACCATTCCACAAATCCATCTTCTCTGTACCTGGACCCTTGTTCTGAGTACAGCTGATGAAAAATTATACCCTTATGAACACCCAGGAGCGTGAGTACGCTTGTGGAGGTTTGATGTCCGTAACTGAGTTATTTTGTTCAGCAGCTCATCGTGCATCCTATCCCATCACCACCCTCTTGCCTCCATAGAAGTGTCGGTCTACCCTACTGATCTAGGGACCTGCTCCTTTGACTCCCCACCTCACATGTGTCACCTTATCAATGGCTGCATTCCCTCTCACAGGGCTTGCTTTTTAACCATCTACCTGTTCTACCACCTTCTGGCTGCTGGACAATCTCAGGTGAGGTATTATTTTCCTCATGGGCTCATCTGGAGCTCAGGCCTAGTGTTCTTACATGGCAGGATCCTGAAGGAAGTGTGAAGCAAGGAGCCCCTTTGCTTCTTTGGTTCAGCAGTTAGCCCCTCCCTAGATGCCTGAAGGAAGCCCTCAGCTTTCTGCCTCCCCTGTGCCCCCATAAGCTGTAGGCCAACCACCAGCTCTCTCCTGGCTTTGGGAGTCAGGAAGACCAGCACACTCAAATGGGTTCAATGTTGGCCATCGCCAGCAGCCATATTTTGCAGAATGCCACATTCTTCCCAGTATCTGCTGTTTCTAGATTTACCTCTGGGTCCAATTCACCGGGAAGGAAGCCCTGTACCAGGCCATCCCACTGGGACACTGCATAGCTACAGCCTCACCTATGCCCAGTTATCTGAGGTCCTAGTAGCCCCATGATTCAGGAGAGGCAGATGGCTTGTGACAAGAGACAGGGGAGCAGGTGCTCTCAGGATGCTTTTGCTGGGATCCAGGTAGCTCAGGGTCTGTCTAGCTACCTGATTGATCTCTGTCACCCACAGCCAAGTTTCTCAAAATAGAAACTCTACCTGTTTTTTCCCTTTCCCATCTCACATTTGCTTTCAGAATCCACTGCAATGAAACATTAGTTCCACCACGTCACTGAAACTGCTCTGGCAGAGGTGACCATTGATCTCTCATTGTCAAATCCCTTGGAATCTTACTGGTTCTCAGGTCACCTCTCTGTGGCATTTACCCTTGTTGAACCCTTCTGCTCCCTTTGTGACTCTTTCATTTCACTTCCATGGCGATGTTCTCTTCCAGTTCTCTTATTTCTCTGCTCCTTCTTCGTCTCCCCCTTCTGGCTTTTCTATCACTCCAGTCCTGTTAGTTTTGGTGTCACCCATAGTTCTGTTCTGTTCTTTTCTCACTCTGCTCCCCTTGCAATATATTTTGCCACCTGTATGTGAATTATCCCCAAATTTATGTCTCCAGGCCCAATCTGCCTTCTAAACTTCAGATCTATTTATGCAACAGCCTACAGGGCATTTCTACCTGGGCATTCCATAGGCATTTCAAAGACAATATTCCAAAATAGAAAGTAATCTTTCTCAGAAGTAGTGTTATGTAGCTTAAGGGTTAGCAAACTAAGACCCATCGGTGAAATCTGTTCCACTGTCTGTTTTCTATCATGGCCTGCAAACTAAAAATGGTTTCTACATTTTTATGTATTTATTTATTTTTCTTTTCTTTTCTTTTTCTTTTTTTTCACTTTGTCACCCTCGGCAGAGTGCTAGGGTCATAGCTCACAGCAACCTCAAACTCTTGGACTCAAGCAATCTTCTTGCTTCAGCCTCCCAAACAGCTGGGACTTCAGGTGCTTGCCATGATGCCCAGATATTTTATTTTAGAGACAGGGTCTCGCTCTTGCTCAGGCTGGTCTCAAACTCCTGAGCTCAGACAATCCATCTGCCTTGGCCTCCCAGATTGCTAGGATTACAGGCATGAGGCACCATATCCTGCCAGTTCCTACATTTTTAAATGGCTGGAAAAATCAAAAGAGTAATAATAATTCATGACACATGAAAATTATATGAAATTCAAATTTCATTGTTCATTAGGAAAGTTTTATTGTAAAATAAACCCACCCACCTGTTTATATTATTGTTTGTTTGGCTACAACTTTTTATTACAGCTGCAGAAGTAGTTGCCATGGGCTCTTATGGTCCACAGAGCCTGGATTATTTACTATATGGCTCTTTACAAAGAAAAGTTGCTGACCCTACTGTATCTAAATGGATGGAGCTTTGAATCTCAGCTCTATCACTTATTCTCCATGCAACCTGGGCAATTTGCTCCTCCTACTTTTGGTTTCCTTATCTGTAAAATGAGATAATTATATTTACTCCTCAAGGGTTTTAGAGATTCAAAGAGATAATGCAGGTACGGTACTCGGCAGTGCCCGAGGCCGACTGCCCCATACACGTTGACCCCTGTTGCTTCTCCCCACGCTCAGTCTTCCTCCAGTGTTTTCTCTCTTTGTGAAAGCTGCATGTCCACTGGTCGCCCAGACTGGAGACCTGGGAGTCATTCTGGGCTCACATTCTACTTGCTGACTTTACCTCCATAAAAACCTAAGCTGCCACCCTCTTTTCTTCATCTTCACTGCTATTGCCTCGGCTCACTTCTAATCTTCTCTTGCCAGAACTCTCTCCTTACTTGTTTCCCTGACTCAGAATTTGTCCCATTTTTCTGTTTTCCATGCTACTACTTGAGTGAGTATTCTAAATCAAAAATCATGCTGCGTTACACCCCACCTTAAACCCATGCAACCCCCCCCCCCAGTACGTGCAGGATAAAACCTGAACTCCTCTCACCGTCCTCCACAGCTACTTCTCTGCCCAGCCTTACCTCTCACCTCACCCTACTGTGGACACCACGTGCCAGCCTTCTTATGGCTTGACATTTCCTAGACAACCAGTGACGCTCTCCCCACCCTGTCCACCTGGGCAGATTTCACTTCGCTTCTCACATTCAACTCAAGTCTCATGGCCATTATGAAGTAAATCTCTATGTAACTCCCCCTTTCCCATGAAGAATTGAGTATTCCCTTTGGGTTCCCATAGACTCTTAGGTTTTTACTCAAGGCATGTGATTATGATTCTATGTTATAAGTTCCTTGAGAGCAGGATAAATATTTAACTCTCAGAGTTTGGTACAGAGGTCAGTACATTATGGAAACTTACATGTTTATCAGCAGAAAGAACAAATTCCTATAAATGTACAATACAGATATGTACATAAATGATCATTTACTATCTCTTTCCCCTCTGCAATTTTTTAAAAAAATGAGAGTGATTCTCCAAGTGTGTTTCCCTGAACCTGTATCATCAGGATCACCTGGGACTTGGCTAGAAATACAAATTCTTAGGCCCCACCCTTGACTTTGAAGTCAGAAACTCTGGAGGTGGGTCCAGTAAACCATTTCAGTTAGCCCTTTAGGAGATTTTGATGCATGCTGACATCTGAGAACCACTGCCCTAGACTAGTTTTTCTCAAATTGTGCTGTGGACCACCTGTCTTAGAATCACCTGGACTGGGTTGTTTTAAAGCCACCAGACTTCACCCCAGAGTCTCTGGGTGCACTGAAGTAGCTGTGCTCTCGACCCTGACTGCTCCTTAGGAGTGCCTGGGCAGGACTTAAAAACAATAATTAGTGCTCTAATTTTATTCCCAGAGATTTGGATTCTTCAGGTTTGCTGTAGGACCTGGCACTAGTACTTTTTAAAGCTCATCAGGTGATACAAATGTACAGCAAGGGCTGAGAACCACTGTGCTGGAACAGGTTCTGGGGCTGATGACTTGTCTTCGAGACCTGATGCCACTGCTTCCTAGGAGCATGACTTTGGGCAAGTTAATTCTAAGTTTCAGTGTCTTGTCTGTAATGAGGATGAAATGAAGTAATGTGCATAGGGAACTTAACACAAGGCCTGGCCCACAGCAAGCTCTTGGTAGATGATAGTAGAACCCGAGTCATTCTTTATGCTCAATAACATTTAGGGAACATGGAGTTGGAGAATACTGTTATTCCCTGAGACTGATTGAGTGCTAGTGGAGTCCTTTGCTCTCCAAACGGCTTGATCAGGAGCCAGGTAGATCCCTTCACTTTCACCTGTGCTATTTCATCCGAATAATCAGTCCTGTTTAATCCTGGTGGTGGCCGCGAAGTGCAGGCATACCTGTAGAGACACACAAGTTTAGAAGAACTTTATGAGTGTGTACCATGCCCTCTTGTTCATGAGCATTTAATGTGCTTTTTCTTCCCAAGTAGACTCAAATTCTGTGGACAGGGATTGTTACATTTTGTTTTCATAGCACAGTGCCAAGCAGAGTACCAGATACACAAGAGTCCCTCAGACTGACTGGCATGCAGGCTGCACACGCCAATTCGGTCTTGCCTAGTATGACCCTGATTCAGTTTCCTGAATTCCCTATGCTTTGATTTCCTCGTCTGGGAAAGAGAGGAGATTATGTCAATTTACTCCCCAGGGCTGCTAAAAAAAAAAAAAGTAACAAATATAAATGTCTACATAGTATCTTAGTATTTCTAATCTGCCCTCAATTTGCAAATTTAAAGAAAATAGACACAAGTTTCCCCATAGCTGGTGTTGGAGCGCTGAGTATTAGGTCAACATTGTTGGGATCACCAGGCATCTTAGGATCAATCACCTTCCCTTACAGTGATAGTCACTGTGAATGGTCGTTCCAACATAAATTGTGTAAATGCCCAATTACAAAAGAATTAAATTAAGACGTAGCTGTTTTTTGAGCCTTAATGTTGCCTTTTTATTTTCTTCCACCTGAGATTCTAAAAGGCTTTTATTTTTTAAGATTTAATTGGTATCTTTAAAAAGGAAAATAGTAATTTTAGTAGCTCAGAGGGCCACCATATAAATCCCATATACTTTATGGACTAAGAGTGTATAAAAAAGATGAAAACTCTGATTTTCATTTATGATGAACTATATTAACCTTGTTTCCAGGACTATAGTAAAGTTGTTTTGGTAATCAGGTTTTTTTTTTTTTTTTTTTTTTTTTTT
>NW_003852476.1:5452419-5457836 GCF_000181295.1 Otolemur garnettii | reverse complement strand
TGAGACAGAGTCTCACTATGTCGCCCTCAGCAGAGTGCTGTGGTGTCACAGCTCACAGCAACCTCAAACTCTTGGGCTTAAGAGATTCTCTTGCCTCAGTCTCCCTAGTAGCTGGGACTACAGGCACCTGCACAATGCCTGGCTATTTTTTTGTTGTTGCAGTTGTCATTGTTGTTTAGTTGAGCTGGGCTGGGTTTGAACCCACCAGCCTAGGTGTATGTGGCTGGCGCCGTAACCACTGAGCTACGGGCCGGTGATCAGGGTTCGTTAACGATGCCACCTACATGACCAACTGGTATTAGGAATGGTTGTTCCCTTTGAAGACTTTTGGTTAGAAATCAGAAAATCAGAGAGTACTCTCTTTGAATTATTGTTAAAGCAGAACATTGAAAGTCAGAAGGAGCCTGGGGGAGTGCTCAGAATCACCTTTTCTTACTGCTATTATGTTCTGAACCTTGTTCTATTCCTACATAAATCACAATTGTTCCTGAATTTTTATATGTACTTATTATAGTGCTTCAGGCAGCTGGTTTTTATTTTAGTTAGAATTAGTCACTCTGTTCTTTGGCCTTGGAATTTGTGAGAGATGGAGAGACTGTTCTTGGAAGCTGAGGCCCGTGCAATTTCGTTGAAGTTTTTTGGCTTGCTGAATTCACTGCTGTGGTTCTTGACAGATGAAGAGTGTGCTTGAATTGGCTGTAATTTTTTTGTTGTATCAGGCAAAACTCCACATTGGGTGGCCTTTAATAGTTCAGTTCAGTTTTATTTGCTTTCTGAATGTTAGAGCATTATATAGGACTCCTAGAAAGAGTTGGATAGTGAGGAGTGCTCTTAGATTATTTTAACAAAGATTCTCTATTTTTTCTAAAGGTGTACTGATATTTGAGACGTATTTAGGTTCATGGACATTCATAGGATGAATTCGTTTGCATATTAGGACTTGGTTACCTATTTTGAGAAATTCTCATGTCCATCATAATTTATCCTTCCATGAAGTCAATTAGAAATCACTTATTTTTTCCTTGAAATTTCCAGTGATATCAATGTACTTTTGTATTTGCAGGTTGGCTTAATTTCTTGTATTTGATCAAATTCTAAAGGTACACTTTACGATTTAACACACTGACAGCCACACGCACACACAAGAAAATATTTCCTTTAGGCTACAGTGTTTTATTATGAAAATAGAATAAAAATTTCAAAACCAAAATGATCCTAAAACATGAATCAATAAGAAGTAACACAAAACTTGAAAATTAGTAATGTAAACAGTAATGTGAAAACTTAAAATAGTTTACAACTCACAAGGCAGTTAATGTGTTAACCTGCAGAGCTAGTTGGTGGAAATATGTGGTATTACTGTGAGGTCTGATTCATTTTCCCACCTAAAAGTTCTGGTGAGTCTTTTCATTAATCTGACCTTTGTTGAGTCTCCACCACATACTACCTTCTGTGCTCTGGGACTAAAGTGATGGAAGACACTCTCGTCTTCAGGAGCTCACAGTCAATGAGGTTCAAAGTGAGGAAACAAACAGGAAGATACAAGGTGCTAAAGACCGCCCTGGAGAGTGTTTACAGAGAATTCCAAAGTTTCCCCTTCTAGCTAGAAGTGAGGGCCCCTCCTTCTGGTCTTTCTTTGCCTGCAACCTCTTCTAAAAATCTGGCAAAGACGACTGGGATTCAGAGTGCAGAGCGCCGCTTCCAGTTGTTTCTTGAAGAAACAAAACAAAACAGCAAGCTTTTGCACACGAGGTGGTGCTGCCGTGCTGCGGCAGGAGCTGCCTGGCGCTCTCAGAGGCAGGGGTCTCCTGTCATCCTGGGCTTGTGCTAAGAAGCTAAATTCTTAGACTTTACTCTCCTCAGCTTTACATGGCATTTAATCCCTAGGTACATTTATTTTCTGAATGAAAAGATCTACTTCCTTCTCCAGAGTGCCATTCGTCTTCCGTCTAACAGGGACGCGCTTTTGCTTTCACTACAGTTACAGAGACTTTCCCAGGAGTGTTCTTGAGGAAGAGTAAATACTACCTAAACGCCCTGTGTTTTTTGTTTTGTTTGTGATTTTAGTTGGCTGGACAAACTTTTGGAATTGCCTTTGCTGTTGAAGGGCTTTTAGGAAGAAGGGTGGAATGAAGGCCCCAAAGCACTAAATTGCTTTAGAGGTGTTTTTTATTTTTTTTAAATTGCTGTAGTATTTCTGGTAAGAAAAGTTATTAGGTGTTTATGGATGTTTCAGAAGACCAAGGGAAAAAATGCAGATTCCATGGTAAAATATTCACCTAGGGACCCTTAACACTCAGAACAGAACCTAAGTTGGGAATGCTAAGGGGTGTGATCCGTGTAAAGCAGCAGTTGTTTCTAACGTGGGGTGTTAGCTGGATGTAGTCCAAGAGCAAAGTGGTTGCCAGGAGCAACCCCAGGGGAGGATGGGGTGGCTTGGCCAGGTAGATCAGGGGTATAGGTTTTCTTCCCACTAAAGCCACACCCACCCAACTTCTTCCCAAACAAAGCAAGCCCAGCCTAGTTAATGAAGGGCTCCTGCTTACCTGCCCTGCTGCTAGGATGTGGCAGGAAGCAGGCTTATAAGAGGAGGGAAAAAATCAGAGTTCCACAAGAGACACAAAGAGGAGTAGTTTAGGCTAATAATTTGGGGTTGCTGACTTAGAATAACATTGTTCCTTCCCATCTTCCTCTGGAGATGAAGTTGCTTTAAGCTGGTTTTTGCAGGACAGGTGAGGCAGTGGCTTTAACTTGGTCCACTCTTATCCAACCACTTTGGAATCCACAAACCTTATTTGCAATTCAAAATCTGGCATTTGATCGTGGGTCCGTTTAGCATTCAAGTTTTGGAATATTCTGAGGAGTGGGGAATCTTTAAGATAGGTTCAAAAGACTGGAAATTTTATCAGAAGTTTTTTTCAAAATATTTTCCTGAAGAGTGTCATGAATACATGAGAGTCAATGTTTATATCTTTCTAATCTCTTCAGTGCCAAAGTCATAAAAACAGAGTGTGCTACCATATAACATCTCATGATACTCTCTGTTCCTAAGTTGTTATAGATATGATTTTATCTATTCATGCGTTATACTGTATAACATAAAGTACATGTAATATGTGGATATAGATGAGATGACTGGGTAACTATTGTGCGTGGGTGATGTATGCGGCTGCTTTTCATTGCATATTGTAGGACGGCAAGCAATGAAAAGAATGCTGCTTACTTGGTAAGACTTAGGGCTGTAAAGATCAGTAATTACATATTCTAAAGTTCAAATCAAATTAAACTAGACTGGCAGCCACCCTTTCTAAAACTCTTTCCTGGTTACTGTTTGGGATACTCCTAAATTCAAGACAAAATTATGAAAAGTTAAATGAAGTCAGCCAGTCCCCAACTTATGACTATGTTACATTCCAAATATTTCTTTTAAATCTTTGTTTGGAAATCGGAACACGTTCCATCATCACATATGATGGTTACTTTCCCTGCATAGCTAACAAAAGCCCAGTTAAATCATAACGACTTTTATAATAACTCCAGCCTGACTCTTGGGGCTTGTGGAAAGGAGCCATGTGGCCTAGCGATGAGAAGGAAGGAGTCTTCCTGCTTTTATGAGGTGGAACCCAACCTAGGCAAAACACTTTAAAACAAGAAAAATTTATATTTGGCCAATGCCAATTTCCCTTTCTGAACCCTTCTCCCAAGGATCCTGGACTTTCATGTTATGTTAAATGGTTCCCACCTTGTAGCTTCTCACTCAAGTCTAACATCTTCCTAATGTGCTTCATGTTCTAGAATTACCCACCCACTGCCTCTATGCAGGAACGGGAAGTGTGATCTTGAGACACCTTCTGTTAAAATCACCTGGGGTGCTAGTTAAGCACAGATGTCTGGATCTCACTCTGGGCCTACTGAGTCAGAATGGCTATGGCGGAGGGCGCCTGACAATCTGTCTGGAATCATAACAAACTCCTTCAAGCATCTATGTCTGTTTAGATTAGGCACCTAGGCCGGAGTCCTGTCACCGGAAGAGCCAACATTGTGTATCAGTGTCCCTCAAACTTCGGCATGCATCCGAATCCCCTGGAGGGCTTGTTAAAACAGATTGCTGGGTCTTCACCCCCAGAGTTTCTGATTCCTTCTGAACCAGTGGAGCACTGCCAAATAAAAATGAGAAGAGCAGGATTAGAAGTGGTGGGGGAGGCGGAGGTGTGTGTGTGTGTGCACCTAAGATCTGTCTAACTAGGAGTCCGATTTTATTTTTATGCTAAGTCAGATCTTGTTTCTTGCAGCTTCTTCTTTCTAATTCTCTTTACTATAACCCCAAATAGTTCCCCTGGTGGTTCCAATAGCACTAGTAACAAGAGGATAACCTGGGTGAGGCGCGGTAAGGCAAAGCTATGACTTTTCTAGACATTTTCGTTTCTGGAAATCGACTGTACTCCGTACACTTAAATTTCTCAACGTTAGGTTTTTACTTTGGCCACCAGGGGGCTCTCCTATCATTGTATTGCACCACGAACACCGGTGGGAGAGCGAAGTGGAAATGATGCTTCAACCTGGAAAGCCTGGAGGGTTTGGCAAAATTTGAGCTTAGGAAGTTTCTACCCTATTTTTGATTATTAGTTTTTCCCTGAAATTATCATAATATTCTGTAATTATTTATTGGTAAGGACAATATTTTAAATGAATGCAGGCTTGAAAGTTTGAGTTTTTACTGTAGAAAATGGCTAATAAAATTTGGGGTGTAATGATTGCCACAAGTACAGGGCAGAGAGGTGAGAATGAGTGCGGTTTTTAAAAAGAGACTGTTTCAGACTCTTGGTTTCTGTTTGTTTTGGTTTTTCCAGACCAAGAAGCTTGCATTCAGAGTTAGGATTTCATAGGTAAGATGTTTTCTCTGTGGTGGATGAGGATATGAAAGGGAAGCCCAGATGTGTGTACATATTTGTTCTGGAGTTCAGCCTTCTGTTACTTTTGACAGAATGAGGGAGCTTTCAAGGCAAATCAAGCTCTTTAAATAGACAACGATATTGTTCAGAGATTAGTTATTTTGGAGCCTTAAGACATGGTAAACACCATACTGACAGAAGATAACATATTTCCTAGTTATTCCAAAGAAATTGGTTCCTAAAACATAAAGTGAAATAATTTGATTTAGTACAGAAGGAAGTCAGAGCTTGTTTCATGGCTGTGACATGGGCAGCCACACAGGCCCTGTGCGTAGAAGAACCCTATGTATGATTAAATGCTTGTCTCTTATCTTGAATTCTAGTTTTGTTTTGTTTTTTGAGACAGACTATTATTCTGTCACCAGGGCTAGAGTGCTGAGATGTCAGCCTAGCTCACAGCAATCTCAAACTCCTGTGTTTAAGTGACCCTTCTGCCTCAGATCCCCAAGTAGCTGGGACTACAGG
>NW_003852476.1:5446894-5452147 GCF_000181295.1 Otolemur garnettii | reverse complement strand
GTTGTAATTTGGCCAGAGCCAGATTTGAAACTACCCCCCTTGGTATATGGGGCTGGTGCCCTACCCACTGGGCTACAAGGTGCTGCCCTCAAACTCTTGAGCTCAGGCAATCCACTGCCTCAGCATTCCAGAATGCTGGGATCGCACCCAGCCTCCTCTTAGTTTTGCACTGTGTCCTAAAAATCCTGTAGCTGGTTCTGAATGGCATAGACTACTGTCTCCCATCCTCCTGGTGGCTTTCTTTAGAGAAGTACTAGTAGTTCTCATCCTTAGTTGCACTTTAGAATTGCCTGGGGAGTTTTTGAAAATTTCAATACCCGACTGCCCCAGACCAATGACATCATGGTCTTCGGAGGTTGATTTTAGGTGTTGCTATTTTTAGAAGTTCTCATATAATTCCAATTTGCAGCCCAGATGGAAAACCATTGTACATTTTGGAGCTTAGTTTCTAGAACCTTCCTTCTGTACCAATCTCTCATAGTTGGATTGCTCTCGCAGTTTAATGGGTCTGTAAGATTTTAGATTCTTCACACAGTCTTTGTGCATTAGAAGAACAAGAGTGCCTGGAATTTGAATCCTTTATATGACGTGCTTTATTTATTTGTTTTTTTTACTATTACTTTAAAGATTGTGGCGCTACAAAGAAAACCATCTCTCTTAACTATAGGTCTAATCACTTTTGTATTCCCTTTAAAGTAGCAAATTAATGTCCTCTGGAAAGAAAAACCTCAGATATTTAGTGAAATTAAAACTAAATAGAGAACTACACGGTCTTTCCTGTTCTTTGCTAATGGCTGCGTGTTCACTAAGCGCCCTGCCCTGTCTGGGCCTGCACTGGCTTTCATTAAATGCCTCTTTTCTATCTGAAGGGTTTGGGGCACTAATTGTTTTTTCCTTTTGAGTCACCTGTGGGCTTTGGCAATAATCTAGAAGCTTCTCGTCTCAATCCTTCTGGATTACAGGAATTGAAGGCCCCAATTAGAGACCTGGGGTCCTGCAAGGGCAAATCCTTTTAACCTTAATTCACTGGGGGCCTCTTCTGAGCAGAAGCTGTTTTTCTGCCTTCACTCTGACAAAACAGCTCTCTGCAGTGTGTCTTCCCCAAGTTGTGTCTACACACAGGTAATTTAGGGATTAAGTCCGACCCCAGATATTTAACTATGAGAATTATATTAAGTCTTTCCACTTGTTTAGCTTTGAATTGGGCATTGAGCAGAGATATAGTAACTTTACAGCAGAGTAATTAAATGTTTAATGAAAATATTAGTTAGCTGTAACCGAAAGAGAATGAAAAATAAAATAATCCCTTGGCTCTTGGAGGCTGAGATTCAAAGTCACACAGGGGCAGTGTTTTGGGGTTATAATTTAAGGCCAAATGAGAAAGAAGAGCTGAGGTGAAACCCAAGTTTAGAGTAAGGAATCCTGGTCTCGAACAGCTTCTCTTTAGCAAATGCTCATTGGTAAGAGTGACCTATATAATTTCAGAGTACAAAAAGTGCATTGTTCTTTATATATGTCATTCTCTGAATTGAAGTGAGTATTTTTTCAGGTTTATATCAATATCACTTAATGAGCCCCCAGTAGATACTGGATATTATGCTGGGTGCTTCATGCATACATAAGCCTCAGGAAAATCATTCAAAGTAGTAATTATTGCCCTGTTTTATTTTTTCCTCAACTTTTTAGAAGAGTTTGAGAGGGATTGGTATCAGTTCTTTAAGTATCTGGTACAATTCAGCAGTGAAAGCACCAGGTTCTGGAATTTTCTTTGATAGGAGACTTTTTATTACGGACTTAATTCACTTGCTTGTTACTGGTCTGTTCAGACTTTCTGTTTTTTCCGTGATTTGGTCTTGGTAGGTTGGGAGTGTGGGAATGTATCCATTTCTTCTTGGTTATCCAATTTGTTGGTATGATTGTTCACAGTCCTTTGTGTCTCTGTGATTATTGGTTGTAATGTCTCCCACTTCATTTCTGATTTTATTTATTTGTCATCTCTGTTTTCTTTCTTAGTCTAACTAAAGGTTTGTCAGTTTTGTTTACCTTTTCAGAAAACCAACTCTTAGTTTCATTGATCTTTCTATTGTTTTTCTAGTCTCTGTTTCATTTATTTCTGCCCTGATCTTTGTTATTTCCTTCCTTCTGCTAACTTTGGGCTTAGGTTTTTTTTTTGGCCGGGGCTGGGTTTGAACCCTCCACCTCCAGTATATGGGGCTGGTGCCCTACTCCTTTGAGCCACAGGTGCCGCCCTGGGCTTAGTTTTTTTCTTTTTTCTAGTTCCTTGGGGTGTCATATTAGGTTATTTCTTATTTTTTGATTTAGGTATTTATTGCTATAAACTTTTGTGTTAGAACTGATTTTTCTGCATCCCCATTGTCCCATTTTAGAGATGAGGAAACTGATCCTCTGAGAGGCGAGGTGACTTTCCACAGGTTGCACAGACTTTTAAGCATCAGAACTGGGACTCACAACCACCTCTTATCTCCAGACTCTATTTCTACCCTACTAATTTCTACCCTACTACACAGGCTCTAGAAGTTACGGGTGTAGTATTTTTTGAAAATTGTGATCAAACATACATAACATAAAACTTATAATTTTAACTACTTACAGTGTACAGTTCAGTGGCATTAAGTATAGTTGCATTGTTGGGTAGCCATCACCATTATCTATCTCATGAACTTTTTCTTTATCCCAAATGGAAACTCTGCACCTGTTAAATGGTAATTCGCCATATCCAGTTTCTGGTAACTATCGTTTACTTTCTGTCTCCATGAATTTTGCTTCTCTAGGTGCTTCATATAAGTGAAATCATACAATATTTGTTCTTTTGTGGCTGGCCTATTTAACTTAGCTTAATGCCTTTAAGGTTCATCTATGCCATAACTATGTATTAGAATTTCATCCTTTTTAAAGGCTGGATAGTATTCCACTGTGTGCATATACATGTATCATATTTAGTTTATCTATTCATCTATTGATGGACACTTGGGTTGTTGCCACCTTCTGGCTATAGGTGATCAGTGCTGCTGTGAACATTAGTATTCAAATATCTGTCCAAGTCCCTGCTTTCAATTCTTTTGGGTCTAGACCCAGAAATGGAATTGCTGGATCATATAAACACATGAGGTAATTCTGTAGTAATTTTGCGGGCAGACAACCATGCTGTGTTGAAGGCATCAAATTTTGTATTAGGGTATTTGATTTAAAAGGCAAATCCTCTACATAGAATGCTCAGGTGAAATTCAACTACAGAATAACAACTTGGCCAACAGGATCAGGTCTGTCCCCTCGGTTTGTAAGGTTCTTATCAGGCATGGGGTTAAGGGAGCCTAGAAGTCACTGAAAGGGAACAGGAGGAAGAGATCTTCCTTCCCTCCCTGTGGGTCCTTTATCAACAAGTGGCCATACACATCTGCCTGGTTCTTGCCCTGGGTGTTCCAGTAAGAAGGAAAATCTTTGGAAAGTATGCATTGGTAGGGTTATCTTTCTCAATAAAACTACACCCGAACATTCTTTCTAGGCACTGGAGGGAGCAAGGCCCAATCTCTGCTGATTTTATTGTGCAAATTACATCCATGCAGAACCACTCTGCAACTCTCCATATTGAGTAATTCCTTTGTAAAGTAGTTGTCATCATGTTTTTGTATCATAATGCTGCTAATAGATACTGCGGCTGCTGGGCTTCTTTATCTGTAGGCCCAGCCAAGTAAGAGCCAATGGCAAAATAAATAAATAAATAAATAAATAAATAAAAACAGCATTTGGCAGGGTGGATGTAGGGCAATTAATGATGATTTACTAATAGATTTCAGCTGTGCCTCTAATGCCTTCTGCATTAATGGAAATTTAATGGCATCCTATGAATTTACTTTGGCAATAGTCATGTGCGCTGGTATTCAATCCAGCAAACATTTATTGCATGTCTGTCTGTCCTACTGTTGGAAGTAAATAAGCAAAGAACTAAAGGGCACACCAGTGATTACCCAGATACTTACTCCCAGACTTTCTTCTCCATTTAAACAATGATAGACTATGAAGAGGAATCACAGAAATTATACAGTTCAATCTCTCTCTCCCTGCTGCAATTTTCTTAAGTATTACAGATGAGGAAATGGGCCTGCAGAGATGAAGTTGGCATGAACACAATGATCTGGGTTCAAATCCCTGCTTATCTATGTGCATTTTAGGGTAATATTTTATTTTATTTAGAGACAGAGTGTCATTCTGTCACCTTCGGTAGAGTGCCATGGTGTCACAGCTCACAGCAACCTCCAGCTCTTGGGCTTAGGCGATTCTCTTGCCTCAGCCTCCCAAGTAGCTGGGACTACAGGCACTTGCCACAATGCCTGGCCATTTTTTTGTTGCAGTTTGGCTGGGGCTGGGTTTGAACCTGTTACCCTCAGTACATGGTGCCGGCACCCTACTCACTGAGCCACAGACACCGCCCTTGGGGTAATTTTTTTTTTTTATTTTTTGAGACTCACTTTGTCACCTTGGGTAGAGTGCAGTGGCATCATAGCTCACAGCAACCTATAATTTGGGGTCATTTTTTTATTTTTAATTTTGAGTCTCACTTTGTCACCCTGGGTAGAGTGCTGTGGCATCATAGCTCACAGCAACCTCAAATTTGGGGTCATTTTTTTATTTTTAATTTTGAGTCTCACTTTGTCACCCTGGGTAGAGTGCTGTGGCATCATAGCTCACAGCAACCTCAAACTCTTGAGCTCAAGAGGGATCCTCCTGCCTCAGCCTCCTGAGTAGCTGGGACTACAAGCACCCACCAATCCCCAATTTCAGTGCTTGCATTACTTGACTTATGTGTAGGATGTCCAAATAATCCATTATCAAAACTGGCTACTTTTCAGAGGGAAAGAGGGAACTATTAGTAAGGACACCAGGAGAAAAACAGACATGAGCTAGGCCTGCCCTGGGTGAGTCAGGAGGAAGAACTACCTGTCCCCCAGCAGCGCCCACACCAGCTGCTCACCCTCCCCCACCCCATCTGCTCTCTCTGCGGACTCCCCAAGGCCACAGCCTCCTGATTTTTCTCCCTCTTCCACGCCTCTTGTCTTTGACCTCCTTTCACGGTTCCTCTCTTCCTCCCTAACCTTCTAATGTTGAAGCATCCAGGGCTTTCTTCTTGTGCCCTTTTCTTTTCTTCTTCACACTCATGACTTTATTTATTTATTTATTTATTTTTATTTATTTTTTAATTTTTCTTACTTATACATGTGTATATTAGGTTTCCAC
>NW_003852476.1:5434503-5446874 GCF_000181295.1 Otolemur garnettii | reverse complement strand
TTATTTATTTATTTATTTATTTTTATTTATTTTTTAATTTTTCTTACTTATACATGTGTATATTAGGTTTCCACTTTTACCTTCACAGAATTAAAAAGGCTAAATTTAATGACAATAACAATGTTTAACATAAGGATGGAGAACAAAAACCTCATAAAGAAGGAATGAAGATAAATACATTCAGAAAAGAAATCAGATGATTGCTGCAAAGAAATATTAAGCAATAATAATAATGCAAAGAAAGTAACATTCACATTGTCAGATAGGAGCATGTCTATTATAGAATACTTTGATCAGTAAACTTCTTATTATTTTGTTTTTTCCGAAGTCTCAAAAAAAAGACAACTAATATTTATAAATAAAAGTAAAAGATAATTTCAAAAAAACAAATCATGCCAAATCTTATAGACAATAGAAAAAGAAATACTTCAAAATCATTCTACTTAATCTGGATACACCTAATATTAAAATTGGAGAAGATATATTATTATAAAGGGGAAATTACAAACATATTTCATTTATAAATGAGGATATAATATGATAAACAACATATTAACATGTTGAATTAAAAATTAATGTTTAAGTAATGTACTTTGGTCAAAATTAAATACAATTTATATGAGAATTAGTCACTATTTTCTTTTTTAACCAGAGAAGGAGGAAGGGGGTGTAGGTGAGGAAAAAAAAAAACAAAAAAGAAAGAAAATAGTGACTTCCATTCTTTCAATAAGAGAAAATATGAACAAGCAGAAAATTAATAGTTCTTCTTAAATCCATCAGAGTAATGATGTCCCTGCCCCCAAACTGCTGAGATAGATAGGTGGATACAGAGGATCACAGGTTAATAGAGGTAGAGAAACCCATAGCTAAAGCCATATCAGTAGGAATATTTTAAACTTTACTTAATTGATGTAATGCTGGAGGCTCAGTGTACACTAGTTTGAGAGTTAAAAAATGAGGAATCTCATGGTTATCTCATGGTTATAGTCTTAAGGGGAAGGGGTGCACTTTCATGTTTTTACCTCCAGAAGCTGTATCAGGTTCTCAGCTGCAAAGACTGGAGGAAAACCGCCTGGTTCTACTGGGGTTGGGGGAAGCGGTCAGAGGAAAGGTAACCATTCTGAAATACTCCCAGGGTTCTCTCTGCACCTTAACAAGGCATGCTGGCGAGGAAAACCCTTTTACCAGAATCTAATCAACTGGGATTTACCAAAACCAAACTGCTTTGGTGGAAGGAAAATATCAAACTGAGGCTCACTAAGAGACTGAGACATGTAGTAGAGGTTTAGCCCACTCCTCTCCCCCCAGACCCCAACAGGCTTCTGTATAATATTAGACAATTGCAGCTAAAAGAACTGAAAGCCACAGACCCATTTAAGGAGTCTCTAAGGATACCCAGAAATAATAGGAGAGACAAAAATAAGGAAACCAGATGAAATTTTAGCATCACAGCAAAATCAGAATACCACAAGGAAAAGAGAGAGGAGTCAAGGAAATTGCTGCTGTAAACAATGGCTAAGAATTTTCCAAAATTAAGGACAGACACCAAACCACAGATGCAAGAATTTCAGAGAATATCAAGCAGGATAAATACCAAAAGAACAACACCTAAGGATATCATAATCAAACTGCAGAAAAATCAAAGACAAAGAGAAAAACCTGAAAGAATCCAGAGGGAAAAACCCACTTTCCCTCCACGGGAACACTTCACAAGCTAAGCCTTACATCAGACTTTGCTTCAGAAATCATGTAAGTAAGAAGAGAATACAGTAAGATATTTAAAATGTTGACAGAAAAAACCCAATCTAGAATTCTGTATCCAGCAAAATTATCCTTCAAAAGTGAAAGAAAAATAAAGACTTTCTCAGATAAAAATTGCGTGACTTGTTGCCTGTAGACCTGTCTTTCAAGAATGTTCTGCAGAGAGAAAGGAAATCAGAGAGAAAGAAAATCAGATAGGTCAGAAACTCAGATCTATATAAAGGAAGGAAGAATATTAGAGAAGGAATAAACAAAAGTGAGATAACATCTTTTAGTTTTCTTCTTATTAATTGATCTAACAAATAATTTGTTCAAAGTAATAATAACAATGTATTTGGTGATTATGACTTGTGATAAGTAAAATGAATGGCTGCCCTGTTAGGAACAACGGAGGAGGAACTGGGAATACTCTAAGATACTTGTACCATCCATAAAGCTATTTGAAAATGAATATAGATTAGCTGCAAATGTATTTTGCAACTCTAGGCCGACTGCTAAGAATTTTCTAAAAAGAGGTATAATTGATATACTAAGACAAGGGAGAAAACAGATTTATATAAATTGCTCAATTAAAACTAGAGGTGGGGGCCAGGTGTGGTGGATCACGTCTGTAATCCTGGCACTCTGGGAGGCTAAGGCAGGTAGACTGCCTGAGCTCAGGAATTGGAGACCAGCAAGTGTGAGATTCCATCTCTACTAAAAATAGAAAAACTAGCCCTGCATTATGGCAGTTTCCTGTAGTCTCAGCTACTGGGGAGGCTGAGGCCAGAGGATTGCTTGAACACCCAAGCAATCCTCTGGAGTTCGAGGTTGCTGTGAGCTATGACACCAGGCACTCTACCAAGGGTGACAGAGTGAGACTTTCAGAAGAAGAAAAAAACAGAAAATCAATCAAACAAACAAAAATCTCCCCAAAATACCAAACCAGAAGAGGCAAGAAAAGTGTGGCAGACAAAAAAAGAAAGGAAGAATAAAAGAACAGGAGCAATGAATAGAGAACAGGTACAAATATGACAGATACTAATTCAACTATGCCAATAATTTTTTTAAATTATCTAAATATGCAAATTAAAAGGCAGGGATTGTCAGAGTGGACAAAAACCAAAACACAAGTATATATTGTGTACTAGAAACCCACTTGAAATATACGAACACAGAGAGATTAAAAGTAGAGGGATGTGGAACAGAGTAGAGAGCCCAAACATAGACCACATAAATTCAGTCAACTGATTTTTACAAAGGAGCAAAGGTAAGTCAATGGAGAAAGGATATTTTTTCAACAAATGATTCTGGAAAAACTGGCATCCACATGAAAAATAATGAATCTAGACACAGACCTTACACTTTTCACAAAAATTAACTGCAAATGGATTATAGGCCTAAATATAAAATGCAAAACTATAACACCCTTAGAAGGTAGCATAAGAAAAAAATCTAGGTCATTAGGAGTTTGGTGATGGCTTTTAGACACAACACCTAAATCAAGATCCCTGAAAGAAAAACTGCTATGTTAGACTTAATGAAAACTAAAAGCAAGCTGCTCTGTGAAAAATATTATTAAGGGAGTGAAAAGATAGGCTGAAAGACTGGGAGAAAATGTTTGTAAAACACAAATCTGATAAAGAAATTGAATCTAAAATGTACAAAAAGCTCTTAAAAGTGAACAATAAAACAACCCAATTGAAAAATGGGCAAAAGATCTGAACAGGCAACTCACCAAAAAAGAGATATACAGCAAAGAAACATGAAAAGATGTCAGTGTCATATATCATTAGAGAATTGCATATTAAAACAATGAGATGCCACTACACATCTATTAGAACAGTTGAAATCCAAAACACTGACATCCTGATGAAGAATGTTCTGCTCAGTCTGTGGAGCAACGTTCGTTGCTGGGAGGCATACGAGGAAATGGCAAAGCTTCTTTGAAAGGCAGTTTCTTACAAAGCCAAACATAGTCTTACCATACAACTCAGCAATTATACTCCTACATATTTATCTAAATAATTTTAAAACATATGTCCCTGCTGGAAATCTGCCTGTGGATGTTTATAGCAACTTTATTCATAATTGCTCCAATTTGGAAGCATCTAAGGCCTTTAATAGGGGAATGGACAAACTGGGGTACAGAAACACAAAAGAATATTACTCAGGGATTAAAAGAAAGGAGCTCCAAACCATTGATGAGCCATAAAGAAGACGTAAATGTGTACTGCTAAGTGAAAGAAACTATACAATTCCAACTATGACATTCTGAAAAAGATAAAACTATGGAGACAGCAAAAAGAGCCGTGGCTGTGAGGGTGGAGGGAGAGAGGGGGGAGTGAGCAGGCAGAGCAGGGCAGGTTCAGGGGCTGGATGACACTGCCATGGTGGACGGATGTCACAATACGTTTGTCAAAACCTATAGAATGCAAGTCACAAAAACTGAACCTTAATGTAAAATACGGACTCCAGTTAATAATGTATCAATGCAGGTCCATCAGGGTTAACAACAGGAAAACTGACAGTGGGGGAGGAATGGGACACACAGAGAAAGTATATGGCAACTCTGTAATTTCTGTTCTATTTTTTCCTGTAAACCCAAAACAGTTATAAAAAATAAATTTTTTTTAATAGCAAAAATCCCTCCAAAATGAAACAAAGCATGTGCAAGGGCCAGCACAGGAAAGCGAAGAAGCCCATCCACTCAGGAGCTTTCATTCTAAGCTCTTTCCACCTTTGGAGGCGTCAGTCATGATGACATGGAAGATACTTAGGAGGCAGTGGTGCCCCAGGCAGAGCTCTGCCCACACTGGGAAGATATATAATTTATACTCAGACTCTAGGGGGAAACTGTCAGTGCCTGGGGAGACTCCTTGAGAGTAGAGGGATGAGAAATTGGCTAAAGTCACGTGGTTTGTATCAGGTCTGTTGACTGGAATCTGCCTCCACTGAAGTGTATGAAGACAAAAAGATAGCTGGGTGTGGTGGCGTGTGCCTATAGTCCTAGCTACTAGGGAGTCTGAGGTGGGAGGATTGTCTGAGCCTAAGGATCATCACTAGGGAGTCTGAGGTAGGAGGATCATCTGACTTGGAGGCCAGCCTGGGCAACATAAGGAGATGCCATCTCTTAAAAGAAAAAGATTAAAAAATTTTTTAAAATTAAATAAACATATGCCACAGTTTATTGATCCATTCGTGGATTGATGGGCACTTGGGCTTCTTCCATGACCTGGCAATTATGAATTGGGCTGCAATAAACATTCTGATACAAACATCTTTATATGTACACCATGGAATACTATGCAGCCCTAAAGAAAAGTGAAGACTTTACCTCCTTCATGTTTACATGGATGGAACTGGAAAATGTTCTTCTTAGCAAAGTATCACAGGAATGGAAGAAAAAGTATCCAATGTACACAGCCCTTCTATGAAACTAATATATACTTCTCAAATGAAAGAAACAACTTAATTCTAGCCCAAGAATGTGGGGAGGGGGTGGGGAAGGGGAGGGGAGAAGGGTGGCTGGGTGGTGGGAGGGTGACCGGAAAGGTCACCTATATTTTTGTCTAACAAGGGTACAAGTGAACTTTTCTAGAACAAGAATGTAAATGTTTTGACACAATGACTATGCAAATGACATGAAATTTATGTGAACCAGCTTGATGAAAGTATTTCAAAATGTATATGAAAACACTACACTGTACCCCATGTTTGCATTAATGTATACAGCTATCATTTAATAAAAAAATAAAAATAATAAAAAATAAAAAAATAAAAAATATATTAAATAAACAGTAGAAGATTAAAGGTTCCAACCATAGCCTATGATAAGGAGATGACGAGATGATAAGAGATTATCAAATGCCAGAGGCCATTCTGCCACTTTCTAGTGATAGAAAGTTATTCATCTTCAGAGCAACCGGGTCCTGCCAGGGAGCAAGAAGTTTGTGCTACTTTTATTGTGGCAGCTAAAATCCTCTCTACTCCACTTAGACACTGTTCTCACTTGGAAATACTTTTAAAACACATTTTGCTTTAATAATTGATTTTGTAAGTTTGCACAGATTTTGTAAGTTTCATTTAGCACTTAGAGAAAAACTATTTTTAATGTTTTTATGTATGATAACTGATCAATATTCAATTCTGAAAAAGCAAAACCGACAGGTGAATGAAAGGGGACACATCACACTGAACACATTAGAAAGACGGCATGCCGGTAGGGAGGGGATAGGGACACGAAGGTCTAAATAAATAAAACCAGCAATGCCCTTGCATAGACCAGTGATTATGCTGTATCCTAATCAAAGAGTGATTCCTTTAACTCTCTACCATGGTTTTAAAAAATTATCAGTAATTTCTACGTGAGGAGAAGACTGGCATATCGGAATCTCTCAGGGGTCTTAGGGCAAAACAAAGGCTGAAGAGGAATGAATTAGATGGTCTTTCCCACTGTAGACTCGTTGAAATAGTTTGATGGAATGAGAAGGTTGGATTGAGTCAGAAGTGGGTTCTGCTGAGGCTACAGCAGCAGCACAGGCAAGAGCTGAAAGCCTGGGTTAGGCCAGCAACAGCAGGCCTGGAGGCAGGGGTGGGTGGCAAGGGACACCTTGGAGGTATCATCATTAAAACAGAAGGTGTTTGGGGGGCATAGGAGTCAAGAAAAAGAAATATCATGATCTAATTTCCTTAGGATGGCTAGAAAGATAGAGAACACAGAGAAGGAAGGTTTGGGAAAAAGAATTGACTTTGAATGTATGAAGGTTGAGATGCACAGAGATTAGGAAAACGCCTCTCTCAGAATCTGCTGACTAAGGGTAGCTTGACTGACCAAAAGCCCTGGTGCTGCTGGTCTCTGACATCCAGTTTGACAGTTGGCCCACGTGCCTCCCACGGGCTGCCCCCAGCCAGTGACTGGGTGTGGCAGGAATACTGATCAAGCTGTCCAGGTAATAGCAAGATTTTCCTCTTTCAATCAGCAACATTGACTTTGAGGTCTCTCCATTGGCCTAGCTGAACTTTCTTAGAACTCGATAGCAGTCTCCAGCTCTTCCACCAGGCTTCTTTCCTCCCCTCTCCCCTTCACAAAGGGGCAGAGCAGTCTGAGGACTGACTTTCCCTGCCTCTCGGGCCTTCTCTCCATTTTCCATCATCACAGGTCCCCCCAAGTCATCTTTTGCACATTTAATCTTGTCTTGATTGTCTGTTCTGTACAGTCAGATTGTATAAAAAAAATCAACACATTGTACCCCACATGTGCATAAATTCATGATCTATGTGTATATAACTAAATAAAAAAAGAAAGAAAAAAAAATCTTGTCTTGACGCCTGCTTTTTAGACAACTCATGTTTACACAAGTGTTACTGGGACATCCATTTGGAGATGCCAGGTGAGAGCTGCAGATAGAGGTTTACACATGTTGGACATGTTATGTCACTCGGAAAGCAAGTAATAGAGTTGCTCGAACTGGCCTAAAGGCAAGGAAATTCTTAATTCCACTTAGCAGCGGGTACATAGATCGTGTGGTTTCCAGGCATGACGTGATCAGGGCTCTGGTGCCATTTCTCTGAGATGTTAGATTCTTCCCAATGCTCTGTGTGGACTTTGTCTTCAGGCCATTGTATAAATTGGAAGCTTCTCATTCTCTCAGCCTCAGCTCAAATGTCTCACACTCTTTGGCTCACTGGTCAACCCACTTAGAAGCCATTTCTCTTTCCTCCAAGTGTAAATCTGTTTGGTATTATTTTATTCTGTTTGTTAAGGTTAATTGTTCACCGAGATGTCTCCTTTCTGGAAGGGAAAGTAAGGACTGTATTATATTAATTTTTATCCCCATTTAATACGTCACATATACTGGCATTTAGTGGGTATTTCTCTAATTAAAGTTATTGTCATTTCTTTGGATGGAGAAATGGAAACGGAATCTGTGCTAGAATTTAACATTTCAAAATTGTTTAGAAAAGGAGCCACATAGAAAAGATTTGAAACTCATACGTGTTGTCTTGTCTCACTAGCTGGTGCACTTCCAGGCTGACGTTGACAAACCGCGGAGAGTGATAATGAGCTGTGGCAGATGGGTCACATACAAGACTCGCAATTTGGGAATGATGCATATGGCTACTGAGTTCCAAGCTATGATTTGCAGCATAGGGACAGGATTTAGGAGTCCATATTGATCATATCCTGAAGGTTTTAACCCAATATGCCGCAGCCAAAACAAACAAACAAACAAACAAACAAAAGCAAAGGCAAATAAAAGTGTACATAAAGAGGTGAAAGACAGGAACATCCTCATATTCAAAACTAGAAATGAAGCAGAAAATATTCTACCTTTGTGCAAATTCTTATCTCTTAGAATCTTTTTTTTTTTTTTTTTTTTTTTGGCTGGGGTCAGGTTTGAACCCACCACCTCCAGTATATGGAGCCGGTGCCCTACTCCTTTGAGCCACAGGTGCCACCCATATCTCTTAGAATCTTGAATGTTGAATCTAAAACAAAGAACTACAAAAGACTGTACATCTGTAAGAAGACTAGGCGAATAAAAGAA
Organism: Otolemur garnettii; assembly: GCF_000181295.1. Taxonomy (NCBI): domain Eukaryota; kingdom Metazoa; phylum Chordata; class Mammalia; order Primates; family Galagidae; genus Otolemur; species Otolemur garnettii. The sequence goes on along the minus strand of NW_003852476.1, from coordinate 5,438,583 downwards.
TTGTTGACTGAGGACAGACTAACAACACAGATCTTGGGTGTAGAATTACAAAAGTCTGAGAGAAAAGATAAAGAAATAAGAGGCACTGTATAATATGAAAAAAGACCATTTCTATCAAATTCTAAAGTCCAAAAATTGAATGGCATGCTTTAGTTTTAACAAAGCAATTTTACAACAAATAAGAACAAAAAACTTTTTCTAATAGGCAGTTATTCAACTCAATACTCCCAAACTAACAGTTGTATTAACTTCAGAGCTAATAATTTATGCTAAGTTATTAAACTAGGCTGGGTTTGGAAATACACAGAAATGTTTTGAGGTTGATGTCATGGGGAACCATCATGCCTATCAGCCAAATACTTTTGATGCCATGGCCAGACTTGATTAAAGTGAATATTTCTCTGTGATCTGAAGCCACTCGGTCTTCTCAGTGGGCCATGAATGAATCCAATAGTTGAGTCCAGTGGCTGTCAGTTTTATACACGTCTAAGGGACTATTTACCCATTGGTATGGACTGAATCATGTTTCTCCCCTGCCCCCAAATGCATATGTTGAAGCCCCAATGTGATTGTTTTGGAGATAAGGTCATTAAAGAAGAAGGTAATCCAGGTTAAATGAGGTCGACAAGTCAGGGCCCCAATCCTGGAGTCTTGATCTGAGTCTCTCAGGCTGCCATAACTAAGTACCCTAGAAAGAGTGGCTTAAACAACAGATAATTATTTTTAACAGTTCTGAAAGCTACAAGTCCAAGGTCAGTGCCAGCAGATTCAGTTCCTGGTGGGGCCTCCTCTCTTGCAAATGGCTGGTCTTCTTGTTGTGTCCTCACGTGGTGGAGAGATACCAGTAGATCTGGTCTCTCTTTCCCTTTAAAATAAGGACATTAATCCCACACGAGGGGGCCCCAACATCATAATCTCATCTAAACCTAACTACCTACCCACCTCCAGATACCATCACTTTGGGGTTAGTGCTTTAACATGTGAATTTGGGAGGATGCAAACATTCAGTCTGTAACACCTTAAAAGAGGAGGAGGAAGAGACCCTAGCTGGTCTTCTTGTGCTTGTGCTCAGAGAGACCATGTGAGGACACAGCAAGAAGCTTTGATCTGCAGGCCAAGGAGAGAGGCCTAACCTGAAACCAGCTCTGCTGGCACCAAAAAGGAAATAAATCTTTGTTGTTTAAGCCACCCAGTCTGGGTGTCTTGTGTCAGCCTGAGCAGACTAATACACCTACTAAATGAGTCAGTAAAATTAAATGAAATACTAAAATTTGGAGTCCAAAAATGAAAATAAATATATGACTAGGGATACACACAAACATACACATAGTGTGAACAGATTATGACGGCTTAGTAGGTATCGGGCACTGTTCTACGTACTTTACATATAAACACCTCTGTAATCTTCACAATTACATATGATCTGCCGTCATTAACGGCACTTGACAGATAGAGAAAGCGAGGTCTCCAGATTCGCCCATTGTCGTGGAACTAGATGTCAAATCCAGGCAGTCTGAATTCAGACCATGCTCTTAAACACTGAACATACAGTAGTATATCATAGTGCTGTTCAATAGAAATACGATGTAAACCACGTATGGAATTTAAGAATTTCTATCAGCCACATTAGAAATAGTTAAAATTACTTTAAAAATAGATTTCAAACCAAATATAATTAAAACATTATCATTTCAATGTGTGCTCAATGTAATTTTTTCTTTTTAAAGATAAAGTCTTGCTCTGTTGCCTAGGTTGGAGTGCAGAGGCGTCATTATAGCTCACAGCAACTTCACATTCCTGGACTCAAGCAATCCTCCTGCCTCAGCTTCCTGAGTACCTGGGACTACAGATGTGTGCCATCACATCTGGCTAATTTTTCTATTTTTTTGAAGAGATGCAGTCTCTTTCTGTTGTCCAACCTGGTCTCAAACTTCTGGCCCCAAGTGATCTTCTTATCTCAGCCTCTTAGAGTTCTAGGATTCAAGGTGTGAGCCACCATGACTGACCAATATAAATAGTTGTTGATAAAATATCTTAATACATTGTTACTAAGTTTGCAAAATCCATTATGTATTTTAAACTTATGTCAGATATCGAGCAAAATTACATTGTATTTCAAGTGCTCCATGGCCACATGTGACTGTCATCTACTATACTCAACAGCAGAAGTATATACGGCAGCATAGCTTAGTAACAATTCTGAGTAAGATGCCACTAACTCCTACTTTACATAGGTACACACAGTTGGAATTCCTCCTATTTTTCAGTAAGCTGTTTTATCATGTTATATCACTAATGATTAATGCTGTCTTCAGTTGGTTGTAGGTTGTTTTTTTTTCTTTTTCTCTTTTTTTTAGAGACAGAGTCTTACTTTGTCACCCTTGGTAGAGTGCTGTGGCATCACAGCTCACAGCAACCTCCAACTCCGGGGCTTAAGCAATTCTCTTGCCAGTCCCATGTAGCTGGGACTACAGGCACCTACCACAATGCTCAGCTATTTTTTGTTGCAGTTTGGTCGGGGCTGGGTTCCAACCCACCACCCTCAGTATAGGGGGCCAGCGCCCTACTCATTGAGCCACAGGCGCCACCCTGGTTGTGGTTTTTAATTGCTCCTATTGGTATATTAATGAAAATATTTACAGAATTGCCATTATTTTTTCTTGTAAAGTTATATGTGGTTGCCATTTTGTTATTATCAACTTCTTTTTTCCCTAGAAAAGGGGAATATGTAGGGTAGAAGGATTTTCTGGCCTTTTCCCCATCTAGTATCTTACAGTTAGGAAAAAAAAGAAAAAGAAAACTATGGAAGGAGATGGGTCACTGGTCTGACCTAGACTAGCTTTATTTGTTTGTATTTTTATAACAAGTAAGACACAATTATGGAACACAAATAAGGGAGTTCCATGACCATGAAATACAGTGATGCTGACCGGTTTACATAGATGCATTATGCTGAACCAAGGAGAATGGGCTGCCCTCTCGACAGCCTTACTGTATGGCTCTGGGTTGGAAGTGTTTCTGAAGGAGTCTTTTCTCTAACGGCAGTCGAGCTCCAGTGTTATAGAGAAGTGGTTATTTTTAAACAAAGTGAAAAAGAGCTTTGCCATGTTATACTGGCCACATCCCTCAAGATTAAAAAGAAAATGATTTTAGGTTATCTTCTGTCTGTTTCACTATATGCAACATTTGTTGTTCCTAGATTCCAAGGATAAGTGGATAAATGTGATGGTTTGCATCTGCCCTGTAACTAGTCAGAATTGGCTTTCTAAAGCAAGTGTTTCTACTCCTTTGCTTTATCTTTACCAAATGATCTGAACTGAAGCAATCTTTTAAAATGGCCATGATGCACTCAATGTTTTTGAAAGCAGAGCATTGTAACCATTTAGGTCTTTCATCGTTATTAGTGCACTGTGGCTCTTCTGGTAGAATTAATGCATGGAGGTTCCATTAAGTGTTCTCAGAATCCACTCACACACAGGGCCAATCTATTGTCCTCTCGACTAAGTGTTCAAATATAAGACTTGGAAAATATTCAGAAATATCACCAATCAGGGAAAAAAAAAAAAAAACCCACATGTAAGATTGGTAAGGAAGATGCTCTGAAGAGGGTTCTTGGAGGGGGGAGGTCCCCAGGGGAGGCAGAGTATTAAATAGACTATTAGGAAAAACAGCTAGGCGTTTGGAGATCTGATAGTAACATCCAAAATCTCCAAATGGTTGTCAGTTTAGAAAATGTATGGGAAAAAAAGATTAACAAAAGTAAGCTGATTATATGAGTTTAAAAAAAGAGGAAATACAGTCTCTTCAAATATATGAACTGTGTATCAGTCAAGAAGCCGGGTTGGGAGTGATAGAATCCCAATTCAAACTAGCTGAAGTGAAAAAGAAACTTTTATCTGTTCACACAACTGTCCAGCCTGAGGAACGTCTGGCCCTGGGCGTACTTGGATCCAGGGTCTCAAACGATGTTTTCCTGGTTCTCATTCCTTATCTGTTTCTCACATCTGTCCTTTCTACTTAGTTGCATTCTTTTCCACTACATGGGACATTTCTCCCCGTAGCAGAAATGTGCTCCCGGCA
>NW_003852476.1:5434216-5434448 GCF_000181295.1 Otolemur garnettii | reverse complement strand
TTTCATAAATTATTGGTTGTTCAGGTTTGGATTACTTGTCAAACTGACCCCTTGAACCAGTCACTGTGTCCAGGAGGCTGTCATCCTATAATCTGCTCAGTCTGGCTCACAGACCTACCCCCTGCTAGTAGTGGGGCGGAGAGGTGCCACCCTCTGATTGGCAGGTCCACATAGAAGGGCAGAGGAGGCACCTCAAATTGAAATAGTGTAAAGATGGAGATAGCTGTGCATT
>NW_003852476.1:5428463-5433867 GCF_000181295.1 Otolemur garnettii | reverse complement strand
TTTTTTTTGTTGCAGTTTGGCTGGGGCCAGGTTCTAACCCACCACCCTCAGTATATGGGGCTGGCACCCTACTCACTGAGCCACAGGCGCTGCCTGGGTTTTTGTTTTGGTTTTTGAGATAGGGTCTCACTCTGTCGTGTGGGATAGAGTGCAGTGGCGTCATCATGCCTCACCGCAACCCCACACTTCTAGGCTCAAGAGAGCCTCATGCTTCAGCCTCCCAAGTAGCTGAGACTATAGGTGTACACCACCATACCCAGCTAAGTTTTCTATTTTTTGTAGACACAGGGGTCTCACTCTTCCTCAGGCTGCTCTTAAACTCCTGACATCAAGCGATCCTCCCATCTCAGCCTCCCAGAGCTAGGATTATTGGCATGAGCCACTGTGCCTGGCCAAATTGGAAGAGTTTGTTACAGTTTCCAACTCAGTAGGTAAGTCTAGAGTGGGGCCCCAAGTTCTATATTTTTAGGAAGTTTTAGGAACCACCTTGAGTGGCAATATTCTAGAAAACATTGTTAGATTGGGAACAATTTAGAGCATCTGGTCCGCAGAAAACTGGTGGTTTCCTATGTGAGACTGAGGTTTAAGGTTTTAGATTTAATTACTTGAATTATTCTTCACCTGGTGCACTATCATACAAATTTTGATGTTCTTTTGGGCCACAATGTTTTGAGATCTGTTAAATACCCTTGACTAGAAGGAGAACAACATTAGCCTGCTTACTTTAATATACTTTTGAGAAATACTAAAGTAAGATATAACCAGAATATGTCATTCTCCTTAAGTCATAACATATTTTAAGGAAACGAAGGTGTAGGGGTGGGGCTGGGACCAAGGTCTGGAGTGAGTTGGCAACCTTGCAGGTCAGGGAACAGGGGGAGCTAGAGAAGACATCTTGCCATGGGCAGTGGGCAGACATCCGAGTGGGCAGAGCATGGCTTCTAAGTTCTTAGCATCAGAGAGAATGGATGGCCAGTGGCAGGGCTCTAGCTCCCGGATGGATTCAGTGACTGTTCAAGTGATGTGCACAGGGATGGGGAATGAGTATGGACACTGGTGTGAGTAAGGTACAGAAACACTAAAGGTGAGCAGATGGTAAAGATAAGCGTTTAAGATACATGGTACAACCAGGGTCCAAAGCAATGGCTTAGTGTAGCAGCACAACCAGGGTCTGAGGCAAAGGCTTAGTGCAGCAGCGCCTTTGAACTCTGGGTGCCCACCCAAAGGAATGAGATGACAGACAGACCTAATGTTAAGGCTCCCTTGATGGCCACTCTCTTAGTGACAGTCTAGAGCTGTTCAGATCTCATGACAGAGGCAGCATAAATCTCGGAGCTTGAGAGAGCAGAGTGATTAAAGTGGTGGGTCTGGATCAAGAGGGTGCAGGTATAAGGGAGGGGTGTATGGGTGGAAATTGGGCAAGTTAATAATAGGTGGAGAAAGTTCCCTGACTTTTTGTTGACTAGTTTACCAGTTGAGAAAGAAATGTGTTCTCTGCACCAGAGTGGTGGTAATAGCAGGTAGATAAACAAATTTGCAACCAAAGTTTGTGTAATTGCCCAGAGTTCCTGTTAGTTTTTACTTCTTTGAATTTATTTCTTAAAAGAAGAAGATTGGGATCAAAAGGAGAAATCTGATTAATTATTTACCCAGCATATAATGCAAATAAACAGAAATGAAGTAGATTTGTTTTCGAAATTCAAATTTTTCTATACCAAAAATTTACAGGGCAAAGAAATTCTCTAACAATACGTAGGAAAGCATAAGAACTTTAACCCCAAAGGGACGTGTTGGTTCTCTAACTCTGCACTCACGGCATCTGCCACTGCTTTCTCCCTGCACCCTAGTCATGCCTTCTCCCCATTCAGTCAGTACTGAGTATAGACGTGAACTCCCTTTGAAAGCCTTCAAAACTTTCTCTGAGATAGGGAGGGTCCCCAAGAATTCCCTCATATTCTACAGAGAAAGTGGAGGAAAGAGTCAGACACAATCTTCACTGTTATATTTCACCTGAGATATATAATAGCCAAGGGTCTTTGATTTCCTGGAGATAACTACTGAGCGGGGAGCGACAGTATCTATGCAGAAAGCAGTAACAGTCATACACATTTGGGAAGTAATGGAGACACAACAACATGTTATGAATTATGGCTGAGAGTCAAGATTTTAAAACTGTACATTTTAAAGGATTCTGAAAAACAATGGTTACAGAACGCCACATTAACAAGTAGATAGAAATTAAAAACCAATATAGCCCAGGTGCCGTGGCTCACACCTGCCATCCTAGCACCCTGGGATGCAAAGAGGGTGGATCCCCTGAGCTTAAGAGTTTGAGACCAGCCTGAGCAAGGGCAAGACTCTGTCTGGACTAAAAATAGAAAAGGTGTCTGGGTGTGGTGGTGGGTACCTGTAGTCCCAGCTACTCAGGAAGCTGAGGCAAGAGGATCACTTGAGCCCAGAAGTTTGAGGTTGTAGTGAGCTGTGATGAGGCCACTGCAGCCAGAGCAAACCTCTGTAAAAAACCAGAAACAAAACCAACATGCCAGGGGTGATTCATGGGGACTCAGTGAAGGTGCCTAAGACAGCGGGTACTTGGTTGTCCTCCTCAGTCTTTTGGGGGCTGCAGGGTGGAGAAGGAGGAAGAAGGGAAGTCGGTTTAATGTTTTCCATTTAGGTGAATCAAAATTGTACAAAATTACTTTTCTTGGTTTTTGTAGCTTGATTTAACAAATGAATAAACGTGTTTATTTGATGGAAACCCTACCATTCCCATTGGCAGTACAAGCATGCTGGAGTCTTCCTATCAAGGAGAATGTGTTATTTTACTTCAGAATAGGTGATTTTTGGCTCAGCGCCCATAGCTCAGTGAGTAAGGTTTGAATCTGGCCCAGGCCTGCTAAACAATGACAACTGCAACCAAAAATAGCCTGGCATTGTGGTAGGCGCCTGCAGTCCCAGCTACTGGGGAGGCTGAGGCAAGAGAATCGCTTAAGCCCAAAAGTTTAAGGTTGCTGTGATGCCACAGTGCTCTACTGAGGATGACATAGTAAGACTGTCTCTAAATAAATAAATAAAAAGAATAGGTGATTTGGTTACTTTTTATTTTACAATAATTGGGGACACAGAAAATTTGCAAATATAGTACAAAGATTTTATACATGTTTCTCCTGGCTTCCCCTAATGTTAACTATTGACATAACCATTGTGCAATTGTGAAAACTAGAAAATTAACAATGGTAAATTACTATTATTTAAATTATAAACCTTATTGAAATTTCACTCGCTTTCCCCGATGTCTTTTTCACCCTCTTTCAAGACCACATATTGCATTTAGTTGTTGGGTTTCTGTAGTGTTCTTCAAAGACATTTTTTGGTCTTCTCTTGTCTTTCATAATCTTAACACTTCTGAAGAACACTGGTTAGCATGTAGAACGTCCCCCAGTTTAGCTTTGTCGAGTAATTCCTCAAGATGGGATTATGCACTTTTGGCAAGAACACCAAGGAATTCACTCCGTATTCTTGACAGAGATGTATGATGTCAGTGCATCTTATTCCTGGTGACGTTAACCTTGGTTTGCTCAAGTTGGTTGTGCAGGGTTTCTTACTGTACAATTACTATTTTCCTTTTTGTAATTGATAACTATTTTGGGATAGTTACAGAATATGCTCATATACTGTTTTTCCTTAAACTTTTGCCTACTAATTTTTGCACCCATAGGATCTTGTCTGAAACAATAATTATGGCAGTATTTGCTTAATGGTGACTTTGTTATTCTTATTCTCTTCATATTCACTCTACACATTATTAAAATTCCTCTCTGTGGAAACTCTGACCTTTCTTTTCCATTTATTTATTTATTCAATTATTTATGCTAGTATGAATACATTATGTTTCTTGTATTTTATTGGGTTGAAATGAATGTCATTTTTATTCAGTGGGTTGTAATCCCAATGTCATTTTATAGTTTAGTTGCTAAATTGTCTCAAATTTGTCCATTGTGGGGCTCCTTCTGGTTGGCACCTATATCCTTTTGACTGGCCCCCATCCTTTTTTTGAGAACTTCCTTGTTTTCTGGTACCACAAACTTATTCAGCTCATCCCTGCCCCAGCCTCCTTTAACCACTTCTCTAAAGGAGCCTTTTATTGGCTGTGCCTTGAAATCTTGCACTGATCTCTGCCCTGGTTTGTATCTCCTATACAAATGGTCCTGAGCAGGAACTAATGAACCCCTCCTGGTGCCTTCCTTGTTTCTCCTGGTGCCGCTCTAAACTATGTATCTTTTCTCCATTTTGCTCTTGGTGTCTCCTAGTTACCTTTTGCTACTGTCTTATCTGTCCTGGGACCACTGGGTCCCAATATTGAAGCCTACTCTTTTATTCACTGTATGACAGATACTAACACCTCTAGGTATAGTCTCTGCCCAGCCCACATCTCACTAGCTGGCATAACTGCATACCGTGAAGGAATAAACTTTCTTGCTAACTTTAACCATGCTGATTAGACTCTGGTGTGGTATGGTAGATTTGTTTATCTCTCTCGACCTTGAAGACAGGAGAATTTGGCTTGAAGTCTTTGCAGGCAGAGATGTCAGAGCATCTGGGAGACAGTGATTGGATAGTCCCAGCTGGTGAACCCAGGCCAGGAGCTATCCACAGGACCCTAAGCCAGGGTTTTGAACTCTGATGACAGTCAGTTTTAGGAGAAATTGTGTTACCTGTTTTATACTTCCTTTCTATTATCCTTTAACCTTAAGTAAAATTGTATTCACATGATTCATGTTAGCTGTGCTTCAGAGATTTTAGTGAAGGGTCTGTCCCTCTGGGATGTTCCATGCAAGGTGGAGACAGTATCTTCTTTTTTGAGGCAAGACAGAAGTTAGCACTGCTGGTACTGTAAGCAAGGACTGGTGTGCCTGGTGTGTGGCAGTCTCAGCACACCTAGAAAACAATCCATGGTTTGTTTCCTTCAATCAAGCCAACAGAATCCATTGTAATTTTCACATATAGAGAAAGTATATTCTGTGACCTTGAAAATTTGGGATAGACTTATAAGCTGATCTTGCTTGTTTTTGCCTAATGTTCCAGTCTAGTCAGATCTTGTTGAATTTTGTCTCAGTCATCTATCATATTAATTATTCCTTTTCATCGTAATTCTGTTCATTAAAAAAAACATGATTTTTTTTTTTAAAAAACCTTCATCCAAGTCTAAAATTAAAATGTGACTTAGGATGGTTACTTGTGACACGGTACTGTGGTCCTTGCTGCAAATAAAGAGAACTGTGGCTCAACCTATGGCATCTAAAATCTACCCTCTCTCCTCTTTTGTGAGTTAGTGAGATCACCTTCCCATTCTAGGATTCTAGCACTTCTCCCTTGTTTGTAGATTCTCTGAGATTTGTGGTAG
>NW_003852476.1:5426812-5427972 GCF_000181295.1 Otolemur garnettii | reverse complement strand
CTCTGAGCCACAGGCGCTGCCCATGAAAATATTTCTTTATGAGAGACATGAGATTTCTAACTTATACAAGTTAGGATATTATGTTTACTAATTTAAGACATTATAAATCAAGCTGCCTTTTTTTTTTTACCTTGTAGGAATGCATTTTAGCTAATTATAAATTAGTATAAGTAGATTATATGTCAAAAGACCTGACTTTCAACTATTAAACTGGCAGAATGAGGTTAAGACTTTTTTGTCTGTAAATCTACTTAATTTAATTCTTACCAGCATTATCCATCACAGTAGTTATACGATTTCATGTAGGTGGCAAAGTCCTTCATGATATGGGGGCTGTAACTGAAAACAAAATAAAGGGAATCCTTAGATGAAAATATTGGGGATCCTCGAAAAAAGTGTCTAAGATCTCTTTCAGTGTAACATTTGACATGTTTTTAAAATCAGCTTTATTGGACAGCACCTGTGGCTCAGTGAGTAGGGCACTGGCCCCATATACTGAGGGTAGCAGGTTCGATCCCGGCCCCAGCCAAACTGCCACAAAATATAGCTGAGCATTGTGGCAGTCGCCTGTAGTCCCAGCTACTCCGGAGGCTGAGGCAAGAGAATCGCCTAAGCCCAAGAGCTGGAGGTTGCTGTGAGCTGTTACATCACAGCACTCTACTGAGAGTGACAAAGTGAGACTCTGTCTCAAAAAAAATCAGCTTTATTGAGGTATAATTTATATATAATACAATTCACTTACCTGAAAGTATAAATTTCAAAAGGTTTTAACAAAAGGACATATGTTTTAAGTAAAAAAAACCCCATAAATTAGTAAATAAAAAATACAAAGAATTCTGAGTTCTCTATTATCCTTTATTATTATTTATTTATTTATTTTGCAGATTCTGGCTAGGGCTGGGTTTGAACCTGCCACCTCCAGCATATGAGGCTGGCGCCCTACTCCTTTGACCCACAGGCACCACCCTATCCTTTATTATTTTTTAAATTTCATTTTAATATGAGGGTACATATGATTGGGTTACATTGTTTGCTTTTTTTTTTTTTTAATTTTTTTTATTGAACGGTAACTATGTACATTAATGCACTTCTGGGGTACAGTGTGGGGTTTTCACATGCAATCTGAAATACTTCCATCAACTGCTCAACACAGCCTTCAT
>NW_003852476.1:5423085-5424632 GCF_000181295.1 Otolemur garnettii | reverse complement strand
TCTTTTTCTATATTTTGGAAAAGGTTGAGTAGTATGGGTACTAGTTCCTCTTTAAAGGTTTGGTAGAATTCTGACGTGAAGCCATCTGGTCCTGGGCTTTTCTTTTTAGGGAGGTTTTGTATAGTCGATGCTATTTCAGAACTTGTTAAAGGTCTGTTCAACATTTCCACTTCATTCTGGCTGAAGTTTTTCCTTTCCTCTTGTAGGTGAATAAGCTCTACTCCCCCCGCCAAAGCCCCACTTTATTTAGTTACTATTTTATTCATTTTTTTTACTTTTAATGTTTTGTTATGAAATAATAGTACTATGATTATAAATCTTTGTAGACATTTATAACTATTTCCTTGGGGTAATTTTCTAAAAGTATAAGAGGGAAGAGCATTTCATTTTTTAAAGTTTGTGCAAATTTAAGCTCTACAAGTATGCATGCAACATGGATATATTACATATTGGTGAAGTCTGGGCGTTTGGAGTAACCCAAATAATGTACATGTACTTATTAAGTAATTTCTCAGTCCTCACACCCTCCTGAGTTCCTAATGTCTATTATTTCGCACTCTATGTTCATGTGTACACATTCTTCAACTCCCACTGTGAGAACATGTGGTATTGGGCTTTCTAAGTTGTTTCATTTTGATGGTCTTAACTTCCACCCATTTGCTGTAAAAGACACAATTTCATTCTTTTTTTGTTTTTGGCCAGGGCTGGGTTTGAACCCACCACCTCCAGCATATGGGGCCGGCATCCTACCCTTTTGAGCCACAGGCACCGCCCCAATTTCATTCTTTTTTATGCCTGAATGGTATTCCATTGTGTGTGTGTGTGTGTGTGTGTGTATACCACATTTTCTTTATCCATTCATCAGTTGATGACACTTAGGTGACTGTCTTTGCTACTGTGAACAGTGCTGTGAAAGATATACAAGGGCAGGTATCTTTTTGATATAAAAATTTCTTTTCCTTTAGAGTAGATATCGTAGTGAGAGTGCTGGATTGAATGGTAGTTTTATTTTTAATTCTTTGAGAAATCTCCATACTATTTTCCACAGAGACTGTGCTAATATACATTCCCAGGAACAGCTTATGAATTTCCTTTTCTCTGCACCCTCATCAACATCTCTTATTTTTTGAATTTTTGACTGGCATGAGAGGATATCTAATCGAGGTTTTAATTTGTATTTCTCTGATGATCAGTGATATCGAACATGTTTTCATATGCTTGTTGGCCATTTGTATTAAAAACAAGTCTATTTACATTCTTTGCCTACTTTCTAATGGGAGTGTTTGTTTTCTTTTTGTTGTTGTTGTTGTTTTAGTTATTTGTAAATTCTGGATATCCGTCCCCTATCAGATACATAGTTTGTTAATATTTTCTCCCATTCTGTAGGTTTTCTTTTCACTCTATTGATTATTTCTTTTCCTATGCAAAACCTTTTTAGTTTAAACACATCTCATTAGTTTATTTTTGTTTCTGTTACTTTTTCTTTTGAGATCTTAGTTATGAGTTCTTTGCTTCAACTAATGTGCAGGTTTTTCAAGGTTTTTTTT
>NW_003852476.1:5414917-5422786 GCF_000181295.1 Otolemur garnettii | reverse complement strand
AGCCTTCTCAAGGTTTTCTTCTAGTATTTTAATAGTTTCAGATAGTACATTTAATTCTTTAATCTATCTTGCATTGATCTTTGTATATGGTGATATGGTGAGAGATATGGGTCTAGTTTCATTTGGGGGCACATGGCAATCCAATTTTCCTAGCACCAATTTTTGAAAAGAACGTCCTTTCCTCAGCTTCTATTTTTGTTGGCTTTGTAAAAAATCAGTTAGCTATACATATGTGGTGTTATTTCTGGGTTCTCTATTCTGTTCTATGGATCTATGTGCCTGCTTTTATACTAGTACCATTGTTTTTTGTTGTTACTAGTTCTATAGTATAATTTGAAGTCAGGTAATATGATGCCTCCAGCTTTGTTCCTTTTGCTTTGGCTATTTGGGTTCTTTTTTGGTTCCATATGAATTTCAGGATTGTTCTTTATAATTCTGTGAAAGATGACATTGGTATTTTGACAGGGATTGCATAAATCTAGACCGTGTTTCCCTGAAAATAAGATCTACCCCCAAAATAAGCCCTAGCAGGATTTCTATGCATTTGTTAAATATAAGCCCTACCCCGATAATAAGACCTATGCAGATACACTGCATAGCCACACCATGCATTTCAGTGTGGAGAAGAAGTCATCCCCTCAAAATAAGCCCTAGTGTGCCTTCTTGAGAAAAAATAAATATAAAACAGTGTCTTATTTTCAGGGAAACATGGTAGGTTGCTTTATGCAGTATGGTCATTTGAATGATATTAATTCTTCTGATCCATGAGCATGGGACTTTTTCCCATTTATTTGTGCCATGTCTACAATTTCTTTCATCAGTGTTTTGTAGTTTTCCTTGTAGAGATCTTTCATCTCACTTGTTAAATATATTCATAGATTTGTTTTTTTTTTGGTAGCTATAGTAAATGGTAAATGGGATTGTCTTCTTGATTTGGTTCTCAGTTTGGTTGTTTTTGGTATACAGAAAAGCTACTGATTATTATATATTAATTTTGTATCCATAAATTTGGAGGGATTGTTAGGGTTTTCTGGATATAAAATCATATCACCAACAAACAGAGATAATTTGACTTTCTCTTTTCCAAATCAGATGCATTTTTATTTCTTTCTCTTGTTTAATTGCTCTGGCTAGGACTCCCAACATTATGTCGAGTGGGTGATGAAAATGGGCATCTTTGTCTTGTTCCAGTTCTAAGGGGGGTTGCTTTCAACTTTTCTCAATTCAGTATTATGTTGGCTGTGTGTTTGTCATATATGGCATTTATTATTTTGAAATATATTCCTCCTTGTCTGGTTTGTTAAGGGTTTTTATCATGAAGGGATGCAGAATTTTATCAAATGCCTTTTCTGCATATTGTGATGATCAGATGATTTTTGCCCTTAATTCTGTTTATGTGATGATCCACATTTATTGGTTTACATATTGCTTGCATCCTTGGTATAAATTGATCATGGTGTATTACCTTTTTGATGTGCTGTTGGATTTTGTTTGCAAATATTCTGGTGAGTATTTATCCATCTGTGTTCATCGAGGATATTGATGTGTGGCTTTCTTTTTCTGTTATATCCTTGTCTGGCTTTGGTATCAGGGTGATACTAGCTTGGTAGAATGATGTAGGAAGGATTCCCTCCTCCTCAGTTTTGTGGAACTATTCATTTAGTTTTAACTTTTGAATATGTATTGATTCATATGATTAAATAAATTTAAAATATACAAAAGTTTCCCTTTCCCGCCTGTCCCCCATCTGTTCAGTTGCTCCCCCCAATCTTGAAACTACTATTTATTGTGTGTCTTTTCAGAGTTTATTTATTCAGGGTGGTGCCTGTGGCTCAAAGGAGTAGGGAGCCAGACCCATATGCCGGAGGTGGCAGGTTCAAACCTAGCCCTGGCCAAAAACTGCAAAAAAAAAAAAAAGAGTTTATTTATTCAGATATGAGTAAATATAAATATGAAGTCTTAATTCACCACCTTTAAAAAAATATGGCACCCTTTTATATTCACTGTCTTTCTACAGAGATCAGTGGGTTATTTCTTCTTTTATTTTTCTTTGGAAAAACATTTATTTTATTAATTTTAATTAATTAATCAGTTTATTTATTTATTGCCCTGTGTAGAGTGCTATGACATCATAGCTCACAGCAGTCTCAAATTCTGGGAATTGAGCAATCCTCTTGCCTCAGCCTTCTACTACAGGTATGCACACTATGCCCAGCCAGGAAAACATTTTATGAAGGAACTTTAGCTCATTCAGGCTAAAATTTCCTGAAAGATGGAAAGATTCTGACTATCCTTTAGTTATGTTCACTCATTCATTTAATTCATTAATTCAGAAAAGATCTACTGATTTTCTACTGTAGCAGATTCTACACTTGGTTCTTAGAGAATTACAAAGACTGTGGATCTTGTCCTTGAAGAATCTAGTTCAGTGAGAGACATAACGTATGAACTTAAATACTACGAGAGATGTCACAGCAGTTCAGAGAAGGCAGAGATTAAATTCCATGGATCAAAAAGGGCCTGAGAGGAAAATGGTCTTAGAGATGAGCCATGAAGTTGGCTCCACATACCTATGGAGATGGGGTGAGGGAAAGGAAATGATCTTCTATATGATGTCTCAGCACTCTTATCTGCAAGTGACAGAAAATTATAGCTTAAACAATTTAGAGGAGGACATTATGTTAATTCCTATAACCTAAATACCAATAAGACTATAGCTGACTTTGACTCAATAGCATATGAAGATTTTTACCAGCGTTAGCCTTTTCCACCTCTTCTTCTATCCTACTTCTCCTTGAGGCTCCCTTCTGTAAGAGGTAATATGGCTATGGCAACATATTCTTACTGCTTTCAATCCACGAGTACAGACAAAACTGCTCCTTTCCTTCCAATTTAGAAATTTCTGGAAAGGACAGGCCTAACTTGGTAGTTATACATCCCTGTAGGTTGGGGGTTGAGTGGGAGGTATTGTTTGGTAACCTCAACTAGAAACACATTTGAGTTGGGGAGGAGCAGTTCCTTAAGGCACATGTGATGAAAGAAGGTAGGAAGGGTTGCAGGTCAGCCACAAAGCGTGGGGGTGCATTTACACCTGCATCATGAGCAAAGGCATGAAGGCAATGAATTGCAGGCCATGCTCTGAATATGAAGAGAAGTGCACTTAAGTTTTAGAAGAAGGCAGAGACTAGGGTGAGGCAAGGGAGATATCTAAGTGTAATTTAGTTACTTATTCTCATATGCCACCCCTGGATTTAGAGGATCTCGAGAATGAGTGTCTTCTGAAATTTTATACCTCAGTTGACTTGCTTGCCACAACCTAATCTTGGCCCTATTCAGAAGGAAAGGATCCTCTTTACAGTTGGAGAGATCGAGTGGTTTGAGGGCCCAGGAGAGTGACCTTTCAGGCAACCATTTTAATGTAGTGACATATGAGGTCTGAAAATTAAGTTTGTGAACTTGCCACTGTTGCTTATGTTGGCAGCACTGTACAAACAACTTGGTAAGGCTTCAGAATCTTGGAATATCAGTGTCTCAGTTATGTTTGTACTGATGCGTGGTGGTGTCTTGCTGAGTGGCGTTCACTATTGTTGCATGTTTCTCTGTGCTCCTGCGAGAATGTTGGAGCTTGAACTAGAGCGGCAAACATTCATAAATTTCTTGTTAAACTTGGCAAGAATGGAAGTGGTTCAGGAATGTATTAGTCCAAGTTTCTAGAGATAATGCTGTGAAGAAAACAGCAGTGTACAAATGGATTAAACATTTTTCTTAGGGGAGAGAAAGTGTCACTGATGAAGAGAGGTCAGTGCAGCCAGTAACAAGAAGAACTGATGGAAACATTGCAAAAATTTGTCAAATTGTGTGTCAAAATCATTGGTTGACTGTGAGAAGCATAGCAGACCAAGTGAATATTGATAGAAAAACATGAAGAAAATCTTAACTGGAAATCTTGGCCAACAACTCATAGCTCTTGCATCATGACAATACACCAGCTCACACAGCACTGTCTATGAGGGAGATTTTACTATTTACCTGACCTGGCCTCCAAAAACTTTTTTCTTTTACCTGAAGATTAAGGAAATATTAAAAAGAAGACATTTTGGTGACATTCAAGACATGAAGAGCAATATGATGACAGCTTTGATGGCCATTCCAGAAAGAGTTCCAACATTGCTTTGAAGGGTGGACTAGGTGCTGCCATTGGTGCTTACCTTTGAAAGCAATATTCAGCAATGAGGTATGTAGGATGACTTTTTCTAGGATGAGTTTGCGAACTTAATTGTCAGACCTAAGTAAAATCCAGATTGTATAACATTAAAGAATGAATATATAGAGAAGTAAAGGCAAAGAGTGTAAGTTAGTCTCTCATGAAGTTTGGTGGTGAAGAAAAAGAGAAGTTGCACCGTGAGGGGTCTGAAATGGTCTTTTATTTTATCCTTAATATTGGTTGATATCTGACCCAAAAAGCAGTCATCTACTTCAGTGGAATGGTTTGTAGGGTAGCTGGCCCTTTTCCAACCAAAAATAATTTTCTACTAGCCTACTGGTGATGTCTGAATTGGGGTTATTGAATTATCTCCTAGCAGTTAGGAAGTATTGCCCCTTCTGTAGATAATTCATTAAGATTTTAGCAGCTCTATTTGTACATTTATTGGTGAATTGGTTTATCTGATTTTTGTGGCAACTGAGAATAGATTTTGATAAATGAGCAAAGAACACTGAAGGGCTTTTGACAGCTTGGGATGGGGCACCTTTAAGGAGTCAAGATGAAGGACCCTGAAAAGGAAAGGTAACCAGGTTTAAAGCTGTGACCTGTCTTCCTCACAGTTCTACCCAGGGCCAGCTCTCCATTTGCAGTCTTAATATCTCCTTTCCTCCATCAGTAAGTTATTTTGAAAAACAGCTTTCTGTGTAATCTTGTCAAAACTTTATGGGGAAATACATTATATGTCCGGTAATAGACAAGTGTAATCAGTAGTCAGAATACCTGTTCTCAACAAACTCTCACTGGGCCAGGTCAGAGGCAGAATCACCTAGAAATAAATGGTGCTTATACTTTAAGATCCTTCACTTGCTCAGGCTTCTTCTAAGGCCCTGGATGGGTTCCTAGCAATATGTCCACAACATCATGCATTTTTCTGTAATTTGCAAAATAAGGTAATTTAATTATAAGAGACCACTGTCTCTTTCCTCTCCTATTTTCTCTTTGTTCTTTTCCCCTTGTGCTAAGCAGCACTGGAGTAAACTGTAGTCATTTCAGGGATCTGGTAGATAAAGGGAAGTTGAGTTTGGAAATAGTTCGTTTAGTTCAGTGTTACATAATCATAGGGTTTGCTGTCATTCTTCATATAGTTGCTAGCTACTGCAGGGGAAGAGATGTCATGCAGGAATGTTCCTACTGCCCACTGTGCTGATTTATTGTCACAAAATGTATGTGTAGGACCCTTGATCACAAATGGGTTAATGAGGTTGGGGCCTCATGGTGTATGGCACACCTTTTGGGGGCAGGACACAATTATAAATTATAAGAGAGAATTTAACCTAACAAAAGCAATCAGTGTAACCTAATTCTTTGTACCTTCAATGAATCTCAAACAACAACAACAACAAAAATAGGTTAATGAGTGTTGCCAATGCAATGATTGTTTAAGATCATTGTTCAAGAAAAGGGGCAATATTCAAGAGTTATTATTCAAGGAAACTTGGAAGTATCCTAAAATGTTACTGCCCATATATGCAAGAAACTTCCCTGAGGCTTTTCCAAACTTGATAGTAATCCTAAAAATAGTATATGGTATTACCAGTAATGAGTTATGAAGCCAAGAGAAATTTTTTAAAACTATCAATAATAAAAAATATTTAAATAAGCACATACTAAAAGAAAGATCAAATTATCTTTCTATTTGAAGAACATTAAAATTGTTGTCATATAAAGAAGGAATCAAGGAGCTTACAGAGAAAAAAGCAGAGAGAAAACTATTCTAGAGATACATAAGACAGTTAACAATATGATTATATTTGTCTGGATTTGGGGGTTGGTCATACTTTCTAGTCTTAACAAAATTTATAATTGTTGTAATTTCTTTTCTCATACCACTTTTGTATCTTTAATCATAAATATTACCCTCCCTCTCCTAATAATATAAGTTTCTAGGCCTACAAAGTCTGGATTCTTTCCTGATCCTGTGACTTTGACCAAGTAGTGTGAGCCCCTCTTGGGAAGCTGGGAATCACCATGTATGCCATCATACCTCATGGGGTTCTTGTGAGGAAGTAAGATTGTGCTGTGCTGGTGAAATAATTTTAATAGTAGCCATAAAGAGCCACACACATCAGCAAAGTGGGAACACTGCTTTTACTCAAAGAAATGAGTTTTGCATTTTTCCTCCAAAGGCTATTACCTTTTCAATGATTGTCCTTTATATTGGGGCTTATGCTGACTCACGGGATGGCCCAAGCTCCCTTTGAAAAGCTACATGTAGATGACAAGCAGCCCAGGGCAGAGTAAACAGGCAAAGAAAGAATGATGTCACATTAGGACAAGCCCATCCATTGGCACTAGTGGAAAACCAACTCACATTGGGTCTTCTTTACTGGCAGTGGTTTGAGCAGAAGCTGCTTTTGATACCAGGGACAGCATTTAGCTATATATTCCAAATATATAGAGGACCTCAATTAAAAACAATTTTTAAGGAGAATCATACAGCTTATTTTTGGCCTTAGCATTTAACCAGGAAAAATGGGAAAAGGGAAGTTCTACTCACTGAACCCCTGTTAATTATTTGTAAGGGTCTGTGCTACTGTTTTATATGTATTACCCCAGCAACAGTCTCTACATTCCTGGATATTACCAACACCATTTTATATTTATTTACTTATTTATTTACTTTTGAGACAGAGTCTCACTTTGTTCCCCCCAGTGCCAATGCCCTGGCGTCACAGTTCATAGCAACCTCTAACTTCTGGGCTAAAGTGATTCTCTTGCCTCAGCCTCCCAAGTAGCTGGGACTACAGGCCCCGCCACAGCACTGAGCTATTTTTAGAGACAAGGTCTCACTCTGGCTCAGGCTGGTCTCAAACCTGTGAGCTCAGGCAATCTACCTGCCTTGGCCTCACAAAGTGATTACCATGTCCAGCCTAGTACCAACACCATTTTGAAGAAGTAAAAACTGAGGCTCAGAGAGTGGACTGACTTGCCCAAATTCACATTAATTAGGTATTTATTTCAAGCCAGGCTGTGTGATCCCACCTCCTCAGATGCCAGGCCATTGCTATAGGCTGCTTACAATATAGTTTTATTTTTCCTATTTGATCAACTATTTTAAATTGATGGATCCAGTTCCTATAGTCACAATTATCTGCAAAAATAATTTTTTAGATAAGTTATACATGTATGCATAAGTCTGCAGTTTAAAATACATTATTTACTAGGAATTTATAGAAAATCAGGAACATATCCAATGCAATAAAATGTGCTTTAGGTAGTGCTTAATTAAAATGGACAAATCTTTAATTTATAGAAATCTTAAATATCTAAAAATGTTTGAAATGCATAAAATAGGTTATCACCAATCAGACTGTTAATTACCAGAATTATTGTGTACCACCTGAACTTAGGTGATTGATTCTACGTTAGAAAATTTAAGACTAATCTCTTCATTGAGTAAAACAAACAGTAATCCAGTGTTCTGGGGTTATAACTGACAGTGTCAGGCTAGAATGATCTTACAGGAGGCAGCATTATATGCATTTTACAAGAAATTCAAAATTGGCTCCGCGCCTGTGGCTTAAGCGGCTAAGGCACCAGCCACATACACCTAAGGTGGCGGGTTCGAATCCCCAGCCCGGGCCCGCCAAACAACAATGATGGCT
>NW_003852476.1:5392262-5414761 GCF_000181295.1 Otolemur garnettii | reverse complement strand
AAAAAAAAAAAAAAAAATTCAAAATTATATACAGTTCACTTGCTTCTGCCCATTATATTTTAAAATTGAGATGAGTTTGTTATCCAGTAGATTTTCACAGAGCTCTTCTGATTTAAGATTTTAATAAAAACACTGTTTTGTTTTTTCCCTGTAGGTTAGCCTGAGTATGGGGATGGGAAGCTAGTCCATTGTTTTAAAATTGTTCAACTTGTCTGAGTTTGTGATTCTTTTGATTACTTTTTTATTTGTAGGTCAAGACTAGAGTAAAATGGGGAAAGGTAGGAGTTGTGGGAAGAGGGGGATAGATAGAGAAAAAGTTATCATCTTAGTCCATTCCTGACGCTATAATAGAAATACCTTAGACTGAGTAATTGATAAATAGTAGAAGTTTGTTTCTCACAGCTCTGGAGGCCAGGAAGTCCAGGATTAGAGATCCAGCAGGTTCGTGTCTGGTAAGGGCTGTTCTCCCTTCTTCTAAGATGGTGCTTTCCTCACAGGCAGGACAGTAAGGACACAAAGGGACTAAGGGACTCCCCAGCCCTCTTATAAAGGTACCAATCACATCCCTGAGGGTGGTGAATCACTTCGTGAAAACTCCACTTAATACTGGTACTGTTGCCTTGGAGATTAAGTTCCAACATGAATTTTGGAGGGACATAAACATTCAAACCATAGCATATCTGGAAAGTGGAAACCTCTATAATTCTACAGCAGTCAAAAACATCAGGAATTCTGTTTTATAGGGCTCAGGGAGTGTGACAAAAATTCCAAAACCTAACGGATGACTCCTATGTTGATATCTGGGAACTGTGTTGTGTGAAACCCAAAGCCACAGGATTCTGAAAAGCAAATATGCCCAGAGGGAAAGAGCTCCCTATCTTAGAGAACCTGACCAAGAAATCAGCCCACGACCTGAGCTGAGAGGATTTAACTGAATAAAAGTCCCAGCCAATAAGTCATTTTTGCTGTTCACATTGGGTTCAGAGCTGGAAGAGGTTCTACATGAATGTAGAGCAGCCAGCCTTCCATGAGGACCCATCAAGACTTGGCTTTAAAATATTTATTGAGCACCTACTAGTTAGGCTAGGTGCTAGGAATACAAGGACGAGAAAGTGTGGGTCCTTGCCCCTTAAGGAGCTTACATTCTACGGGGGTGGGGGGTTCAAACAGAAATAAATAAATGAACGAAGTGTTACAAGCGCTAAAACAGAAGTCTGGATATGGTGCAGTGGGAGCAGTAAGTGAAGATTCTCCGTGTGGGGCCCACTACTTTAAGAAAACCTTGGCGGAGGTGGGGTAGGCTTGGCGGATTGACAGGTTAGCGGTGGAGGTAGCGGCCAGCAGAAACAGCGTTAGCAGAGGCACCGGGGTGTGAAACTGCTTGCTCAGCGCTGGGTTCGCCCTCTTACCCCTTTGTCTCCAGACAAGGAGGTGAAAAGGGGAAGAAACCAGTGCGTTCCCTTGTGGTAGGTACTGTAAAGAAATCTGGGAATACATCCTAGCAAAGAGGGCCACAAGGCAGGACTAGACCGAGAGATCTGTAAGGCCGTAAACGGGAAATGGGAGCCTCAAGGTTTCTGAAAGAAGGGGGCCCGGGCGGCCAGCCACAACTCGAATGTGTGGTCGGGCACGTCTGGTCCCCGCAGCGGCGGCTCCTACTGTCCGCCTCGACGGCCGACCCCCGGCCCTGCCAGGCCCACAAAGGCCCTGGAGATCTCGGCGCCGGAAAATCCCCTTTGGTGGTTCCGGAACGTCCCCTGCTGTCCCGGCCCTGCTCGGTGACTCGCTCGGCGCCGCCCAGAGCCGGTGGCCACCACTGCGGTGGCGCAGGCTGGCCCAGGCTGGACGCGCGGCAGCTGCTCGCGCAGGCCCAGACCGCGCGGCTGCCCTCGCCTGGGGCTCCCGCCGCGGGGTCAGGTGCCCGAGGGCGAGCGCGCGCCTCCGCGGCCGCCGGAGCGCGCATCTGCGTGTTCATTCTCTCACCTAGCTTTGCTATTGAATCCCGTCCCGGTCCCCAGGTTTTGAGAAGTTTTCCTCCTCCGTCTACGGGGTCAGGCAGTCCCACAGTAGGAGTGGCTCGAGGCCTGCACGTCCGCGAGCTCACGCCCAGGGCGCTGGACAGAAAAGGTGGGTGCGCCGAGTTCAGTCTCTGCAGAGACGCGATCCGGGACTCAGAGGAAGGACTCGCCTTCCCGGGTGCGGAGGGCCCAGTCTGGGCTTCTTGGGAGCAAAGTTCAGGGCCGCCTCCCCAGGGGAACCCACACGCGCCGCCGCTTCCCAGCAGGCCTCCGGGGGCCTCGGCCGCCGCCTCCCCGGCGGCCGCGCGGCGCGGGGACACGCCTCGGCGCCCGGGCCAGGGCGCGGACAATGACCCCTTCTCCCCTCGCCGCTGCCTCCTCGCGACACCGCCCCCTCGCCGCTCACAGGCAAACCTATTAGCCATTCAGGCTGACAAAACCCCGCGGCCCCGCGCTTTGTCCCGCCGAGCGCCCGGCCGCCGTCATTAGCCCTGATTACGCAGAGCCGCCTGACAGCCCCGCGGGCCGCTCCACAGACCCCCATTCACCGCCGCCCCGGCCCCGCCTCGCAGTGGGAGCGGAAATGGTCCGCGCCCCCGCGTCCCGGCTGAATGGGGTGAAAAGCTGCTTCTTTTCTCCTCCTGCCCCATTTATGTTCTCTTTGGATACAATATTTTTTTTCCTTTTTGTTAAAATTAGGGAGAGAGAAGGAGGTCAAGGAAGACTTTGCTTGAGCTCTTTGCCTGTCATTTGTTTAATGTAAACAAAGAGCAAGCCCTCCCTTAGCCCAGCCACTCGTCCCCTCCCTGCCAGTTTTTTTTTTAATAAACAAACTGGTGAAGGGAAAGGGGGAGCGACGGGGGGGAAAGCTGAGTGGGTCGTTAAAGAGCAGGCCAGAGGGACTGCGGTGCTGGGGGAGCCGGGCCGTCGCCTTGTGGGTGGAAATGAAATGTGGCTGCAATACAGCTTTTATAAACTGTTAGAAGAGACGAAGCGGGGGCTTGGGGTAAAATCCTCACATTGGTTAAGTCCACTGAAATGTAAAAATACTTGTTTCCACTCTGCTGGAGGAACTGCTTTTTGGGAAACTGTGGCAGAAGAATGCCTGGAAGAGAAAGACAGGAAACGCGTCGTACGAAGATTCCCCAAATTCAGAAACCATCAGCCTTGCTACTGCCTGGATTTTTCTTCTTTTAACTCTCTCTAAACTAAAATGAAACCGACATTTAAAAAAAAAATCTTAAAAAGAAAACCTTCTCATGTCCCTGGGAAGATTTGAACCGATTAAAATAAAATAAATCTTGAAAATTTTGATTCATTTCCAACATGTAGTCCTTAAAGAATTGATTATTCACAAATGCAGTTAGGTGCCACCTGGTTTCAAATTAACATTTTAAAAATCTTATAATGTGTCACCCCCTTAAGATTCTAAATTGAAATTAGATAAATGAGTCTCCAGATTATTGAAACAGAATAGCTACTTTAAAATGTAAGCCATAGGCAACATAGTGATTTAAGTAAATGGTAACTGTAACTAAAGGCTTTTGAAAAAGCAGGAAGAGAAATCCTCCCCCACTGTTTGATCTTTTTGTCTAAGCAATTAAGTATCATTTAAAAATTATTTTGTAAAGAGAAACCTCAGTTTCTAGCAGTATTACCCTGTTTTCTTGACATTGCAGGATTGACATTTCCTTCTGCCGTTAGCCATTATTTGAACTGACTGGGTTGGGATTTTTAGAATGTTCAAATTCCTTTACATCATTCCACTAATTAGGCCTTTCCCACTAATCAACCCTCTAGGACCTGGTAGTATACATTTAAAGGTAAAATTTGCCCATGAACTTCTCCAAATACTGGTTCTGGATAGCTCCATAGCTAGAATGGGGGGAGAGGGGAGGGTTGCTGCTGGGGAACAAGACTGGAAATCCTGGGATACTTTTTGGCAGATTCTGGCTGAGGCCTGAAATGCACCCAGAGTGCAAAATTTAAGGAGGTACTCAGTCCCCCTTGCCATATTTGCATAATCTTGAGATTGAGGACCTCCTTAAATTTTGCACTCTGAGTGCCTTAGAGCCTCACAAGGAAGTCAGGGCCTTCTGCTTTTTGCCATTCTAAGAACTATCTGGAGTTCTAGGAAACAATATTGAGTCTTGAAGGAGCTCTACCAGCTTAGCCTTTCAGGACCCACAGAAGGGCATTTGCTCGATTTGGGGAAGCACACAAGCTTGATCTCTTTCCATTTAGAGCTCTTGTGCAAGAGAGTTTTGATTTTCAAGAATTCTTTGGATGAGGGCTGCCTTACACAATGACAGCCATTCATAAAGCCCAACGGAGCCAAATCTGTTTAAAAGATTTAGAAATCAAAAGTCAAACCCTTACTCTTGTCTTGGGATTCCACTGTCTATCTTGCCACTTGCCTGCTTTTTGTTTTCCATGACTTCACTCATTTTTGTTTGATTTGCTTTTTGGCCCTTCTGGTGAAAGAGTTAGGAGGCTTCTGATCCGAAGAGCATCTTACAAGGACAGAGAGGCAACAGGAAAAAACTAAAGGGGGGGATGTGGAAAGGGAAGTCCAGCTCAAGTGATGTAAAGATCAATGACAAATTTTATAATATGCAATCTTTACTAGCGGAAAAATTAGAGACTCTCTGGATAGCATTTACTTTCTTAGTGCAAGAGTGGTAGGTGTTTTGGTGGTGTGTGTGCTCATCTACACAGGTGCGTGTGGGTGCACACATGCTGATGAACAGGAAAAATTAAATGCTGAGAGTATTTTATATTTTTAATTGAGGCCATTATGAGGACAATGAGGTCCTTAATGACTTGTTTCCTATTTAATGTACAGATCAGTTTTTCTTTCTTTCTTTTCTTAGAGATCAGTTTTTCAAAATGCCTGTCATTTCTCTGCAGCCTTGTTTTATATATAATGTGATTACATCCTGTCCCTCATCTCAGTATCTCTCTTGGAAAATCACTGGCTTGATTAAAACCTGGTTCTGCAGCAAGAAGATGCTGGCTACTTACATCCTCTCTACTTGTCTTTTGTCTTATTTTAATAAAAGCACAATCATAAATGCACAATATGTTCACTTTAAAATGATCATGGGTGCCCACTGCTATTTGTATGGGAGAGGGCCTCAAAGGAGCTGGAAGCCTTTCTAGCTGCAGAGCCTGTACCAGATAGTTTTGAATTTTTATAAAATAGGATTTACTATTAATACTCAAGTCCCAGCATTTAACTTCCTAAATTGTTTCTGAAAACCTTTGACACTTTGATAAAAACCGTAGTTGTCTATACTGGGATGTGAGGAATTGCTTTGCAGAGCATGCTCATTTGCCAGTTCCTAGGCTGAAATGCATCATAATGTGTATGTATGTGTGTAGGTGTATACATGCATACATATAACTTGATGTGGGAGGTGGTCAGGATCTATCACCTGTTGTTTTTAAAAATAATACCAGGAAACACCAGAAAACGAAAAAGATAGAAGAATTTCCTGAGACCATTTGCACAAAGGTCCCTGCCAGCGAAGGGAATGCTTTTTTTTTTTTTTTTTTTTTTTTAAAGGAATCTGAGCGCAGCTCCCTTAATTAAGAAAGGTTGCTCACCAGGTTGTTTTATTGTTTGGCTTCTCCACAAAGAACCCATCAGCGCCAGCCTGCCCGTTTAAAAGCAGGAAGTTCCCCTAGCTACAGAGAAACCTACCACGGCAGTCTCTTAAATAAGTAAATAAACAGCATATATGTTTTGTTAAAAAAAAAACTTTAAAGCAAAAGTTATACATATGTAACAGTGTGCCTTTGCCGTGAAATACCCATGGAGAGACTCAGGGCAAGCGCTCAGCTTATAGTTCGGTTCCGGTTCTGAAGGCGTTTTTGCAGTAATTTCCTTGGGAAAAAGCAAAACGGTCAAGCCTCACCGCGGGCCCATGCGGTCTCCGCCAAAGGGCACCAGTGGAGCCAGGCTCGCCTCTGGGCCCACACTGCACCCTGAGCCCGCGGGTCCCTGGTCACCTGGCTTCGCTGGCGCTGGGTTTGCTGCTCTCTCATCCTTTCTCCCTCTCTCATTTTGTTTATCTTGTTCTTACACCAGATTCTCTTACTAAGCATTCTGAGTGAGCAGCTCAGATGTCGCACTCGCTGTCGCTGGACGTGATGGAGATGGCCGACGTGGCCGCCTTGCTGGATAGACTGGCTGCTGGGCTGGCGGCGACTCCCAACACTTCCGGCATGCCCTCGCCCTCTGCCCGTAGTGCCCGCCCGGAACCCTGCGACAGGACCTGCTGCTGGAGTCTAAGAGAAGAAAGGAGACCCGGGTCACAGCGCATCGCAACACAGCTACCAGTCTGCCACTCCTTCCCGACCTTCGTCTGTTCTGTCCCTCCAATCTAGCGGCCAGAGGCCCTTCCTTGACTTTGCAGTTAGAGCGGGGAAGGCGAGGCGGCGAAGGTCGCGATGGAGTCCCCAGCCGCCTCTCTGCAGACCCCGCAGCTGTGCCCCTCTCTCAGTCACTCCCTTCATCAGCTCCTCATCTCCCTGTCTTTGAGATGCTGGGCTTGCAGCGTCTTTCCAGGTAGTTGTCCGCTTTGGGGAGATTTACAGGATTGTCAGGGAATGGCTGAGGCGTAGGTGACAAGGACAGATCAGGACCTGGCCCCCCTTCCCAGTGGTGCGTGTGCCTAGGGCTCACACCTGAGTCTGTGCTCCTGGGACCAGTTCAGCCCAAACTAAAGGCAGAAAGGGTTGCGTGGGGGTTACACGGAGCGTTTGGGCCTGGGGGCATGAGGCTGCGCTCTGCGCCAAAATGTTTAGGTAATCCTGATGCACGCACGCTCTGGGGAATGTACAGCCTTGGCGGCCTAGTTTGCTGTTTTGACACAAGGGTGTCCGCTGTGGGAAGAGGAAAACTCAAACTTCCCACTTCTTCCACACAGGAGTCAATGGAAAATTACTTTCAATACACTAAAGAGAACCTGGGCTTTGAAAATGATAATCAACACGAACTGACACATTGCTAATAAACCGGGCTTCACGTAATACTAGGACCCTCGGCCCAGGCTTACAAGAACTGGCTTTAAGTCTTGTGGTCCCTAATTGTTTCTGGAATTTTAAGTTTTATTTCTTGCCTCTTTCTCCACCCCCAGTGAAGCCTTGGTTTGGTGACCCAGCTGCTTGCTGCAGCTGCCCTAAGGCACCCAGAGTGAGAGGGTGGGGAACCGCGAGCCAGGGAGGGAACCTCGGTCCAGCAGCCCAGAACGCAGTGTGCGCTCATAAGGCAAGACAGACTGTGGTCCCCAATCCTGCTGAATTAGAGTCACCAGGACTGTTATGTAAGGGCTCCAGGGGTGCCTCCACCCGCCACCTCCCCTGTGCCGGCAAAGCACCGAGTCCTTAAGGTACCGACCTGTTCTTGGCTGCAGCCGCACGGTCCCTTTGTCGGCGATTTTTGAACCAGTTGCCCACCTGTGTGGGGGTCAGTCCCGTTGCCTGGGCGAGCTCGCGCTTTTTGCTGGGGTTAGGGTAGGGATCCTGCAGGTACCACTCGCGCAGCAGGTGTCTCGTCCGCTCCTTGAAGCAGTGTGTTTTCTGTTCGCCATCCCAAATGGTGCGCGGCAGTGGGAACTTCTTCCTTACGCGGTACTTGTCCACCGGTCCCAGGGGCCGTCCGCGAAGCTTCTCAGCCTCCTGGTAGTGTGCTTCAAGCCACAGCGCCTGCAGCTTGGCGTGCGACTCCTTGGTGAACTTGTGATTTTCCAGGATATGGTAGAGCTCGCGGTAGTTGCCACCGTGAAAGGCCACAATGGCTCGCGCGCGCAGCACAGACTCGTTCTTGTTGAGGGCTTCGCAGGCCGCTGGGGCCACGGGCAGCGACCAGAGGAAGCGACCCAGGCGCTCCACGTCGCCACTCTCTTCCAAGGTTTCGCATACCCCTGCCACTTGCTGGGGACTGAAATTCAAAATGGGCAGCTGGAACATCGAGGCAACGCCAGCGGCGGCGGCCGGGGCACTGAGCCTGGAGCGGGACAAGCAGCAGATACCCGCGAACCTGGCCGGGTGCGCCAGGCTCTTATCGGTGAGGCGACTTGGGGCAGAGAAAACACACGGCCAGCCCGGGGGGGGGAGGGGGGGGCGGCGGTGTGGGGACGGCCGGGAGCAAGTGGCCCGAGCTGGAGAGATGCGAGCTGGGCGGCGAGGGGTTCGGCTGGACTTGGCTCCGGCGCGCTGGCAGGCAGGCTGCAGCTATTGGGGTGGGCGGATTGGCGGCGCGGGCGCCATGGAGACCCCCTGTCAGTCACCAGTCGGCTCTGCCAATCAAGGCTGCGCCCAGCGCACCCGGGTCATTTCAGCACCTCCCCGCGCTCGACAGCGCCCGCCGTTGAGCCCGTGGACTTTTCTTCACTGTTTAGCAGAACCTAGAGGATGGATGAAAGACGCGCGACTGGCTGGGAGGAAAACAGAAGCGAGCGCCACAGCGTTTCACTCCTTCTGCCCCCAGCTCTACCCCTTCCTCCTTTTTTCCCACCAAAGAGGCAGTGAAGCTGCAGAGATTCTCTTTGGCACAGTGTGGACTCAGTCGAGGTCGAACGTCTGCAGAGGACAAAGAGGACGCGGCCAAGTCGAAAGACTCCGATGATAATTCGCTCCTTTAGTTATAACGAAACAGCAAACCTTGAGGGGTGAGGGAGGGAGAAGCGTAGCTTCTCATTTCTTCCACGTACTCCTCTCTGCAGGCCTTCCCTCCCCCCTTTTACGGATGCCCAGACCGCTGAGTGGGTAGCAAACCTCGAGCTGAGGGAACGGCTTACTGGATATCGGAGATCGGTAGAGGTCAGTTTGGACTCTATTCCAGTAAAATAATTGTAAATGAGAGCAAGGGCACGCTGACACCCAACAGATGCTGATCAGGAACATGTCAAGAAAAGGGTGGGGTGCCGAAGGGTCCTCTCACCCAAATAAAGATTATGCTTTTTATCCCACCCCACCCCACCCCCACAGTTTAATGGACTTGAACAAATGCGCAGTATAGCCACATCTAGAGCGAGAAGTCATTGGTAGGTCAGGACAGCTACTAAAAAGCTTATTTCCAAGTTGTTTCTTAAAATATCAGTTTGCTGCTCTTCTTGCAGGCTAACTTTGCAGGTCTGTGTTGGCACATACACATAACTCTGGAGCTGGAGATAGAAACTCCAACCTTGGCTTTTTTAGCCCCAAAACAATTCAGTAAAGCCAATGCAGAAGGGCAGTCCACAACGATTTGGGGCAGGGGGCAAAGGGTGTCCTAGAAAGGGCTGCCTGTGCTGATGGACAATTGACCATTCCTGCAT
Organism: Otolemur garnettii; assembly: GCF_000181295.1. NCBI lineage: Eukaryota > Metazoa > Chordata > Mammalia > Primates > Galagidae > Otolemur > Otolemur garnettii. The sequence continues at coordinate 5,405,418 of NW_003852476.1, read as the reverse complement.
AGAGGAAGGGCCTTCTTGGTGGCCCTGACTTTAGGCTAGTAGATTGAATTGGAAACTTCTATTAATTCCCAATAGACAGTCCAGTCCTGGGTCAAAGAAACCACCATGTCATCTGGGCCTTTGGTAGAAATCTTTTTTGGTACTAAAGAAAATAATTGATGAGAGTGAGTGTTCAACTAAAACACCAGTCTTCAGAAGGCCCAGCCCCAGAAGGAATCTGATGGAGATGTTCACCACGATCTGCACTGGGCCCGACTGTCTTTTCTTTAGTATCAAGTACAATTTGTATGCGGCTTGTACAGATCTGGTAAATCAGAAGGCAGATAGATAGCACAGATGGTTGGAGGTGTCAGGTCAGATCATGCTACGCCTGAGTGCCGGGCAAAGCTCGTTCTGATGGAAAACCCTGATATTATTTTCACAGATCTTCACAGTTCACTCGAAAAAAATAGCAGAGGGGAAGAAAAAGGCCCTGCAACCATTTACATCATTTCTATGAGATTGTCAGCCGCCTCAACGGAGAGGCTTTCTTTTCTAAGAGCTCATTTTCTTGAAATAAGACAGGGCAGGGGCAAAATAAAGGGGACAATGAAGATAATGGCAAAGCGTAAACCTTCTCTGGCTTGCAGCAACTTGAGAATCAGCCCGAAGGACAAATTTTAGTGAGAAACAAGGCATACAAGGGCCCAGAACACTAAGGCAGAGTAGAATCTGCTGTGCAGAAAACCCAGGCCTGGAGGGCCAGGCAGGGATGGAGCCAGCCCCCGGGAAGGCGGCGTTCCCAGACCCTCTGGCGAGGCAAGGAAAGCTCTGATGCAGTTTGCAGAGATGTATTTTTCCTTGCCGGATGGTTCTCTGTCGGCTCCTGCTCTCAGACTCGCGGCTTCAGCCTGGTCCTTCTCCAGCAGAGCAGCCGTGGGTCCGCAGAGACCTTACAGCCCACCAGTCCAGAGGGGACCGGCCCATGCGCCCAGCGCGGCAGGTGGGAGAAGGCGAGCACCGGACCACGCCTCCCAGCGCCCTGCACAGTTCGCGGGCGGCTGTTCAGGTAGAGCGGGCGCCTTACCCTTAGTCTTTGTGTGCGGCTCATGTTAATTTCATGAGTCTAGGCGCCTCATCCAGAAAATGGGAATATTAATTGTATGGCCCATTTCTTGGACAATAGTTCAGCGAATATTAGGTAAGAAGGCGCTTTGGCTTCGGCGCGTCGGAGGCGAGGCTCGCAGTCCGTTGGGACCGAGGGTCTGTGTTGGCCCCGCCGGAGCCCCCAGAAGGGAGCGCGAGCTCTCGGCGGCCGCCCTGGAGCCCTGTCCCCGGTGGGAGGGGCTCGAGAAGCGCCGGGAGGTCCGGGGTCTACGGGCAGGAGATTCTGTTCTCGCCATTGTCAGGGACTTTAAATTTTATTAATGCAAAGAAAATAAACTGCACCAGACCCCCTGGAATCACTTATTTGTTCACCAGCCTCACTCGGGGAAGAAACAAACAGGAAGAAATATGTGAGTCGAGCCCCCAACCCTGGAAAGAGCGGAGCCTCACGCTTCCTTAGCAATGAGCCTGCTGCGGAGACGGTGGTGACCCTCACCCCACCCTTCAAGCTCACTTCTCTGAGGTTAGCCAGGGAACGCTGGTCCTCCGCCTTGGTCTTAATTTTGCAAAACGGTAGATTTATTTTCTCTTACCAATTTCGGGGTTTTGTGGCAGCCCCTTATGCCTCACCTCACACTTCGTTTTCCTTTTGCCTTCGACCAGGTGATCCGGAGAGCCAGAGCCCAGCGGCAGCCTGGGCCTGTGGCCTGCCCAGGTGGCTCCCACGAGAGGTCCCGGGCAGACGCTGGGTTCTTGCTGAGAATCCACAGACATCTATTCGACTTTCTCCAGTCGAAATGTTATGAGAGAAATGAGTGTGTAGAAAACAATGCCCACGCACGATTCTGTCTCTAACTGTTCAGTTCTGGATTTAAGCAAAGTGCCCCAGGGAGTTGCGAGGTCCCTGCCAGAAATCTGCAGAGCTCAGAGTGGAACTTGAGTCTTGCTCTCCCCTTCCTCTCCCGGGTAGAGACCCACGGAACCTTGGTTATGCCCCCTGAACTGTACCTCACGTCTGCCAGAGACACGGAGGGTTTTAGAAGTCCATACTTTTAAATCTCTGAATTCCAATCTTGTTTTATCTTTTCTTTGACTTTTCCTATGTCAATCTATCTGAAATTTTAAAATGATGTGTTTCCGTTTTATTTTTGCTTTAAAAATGATGTGTTTTTGTTTCCTTTCCCACACAATTTCACTTAGGGATTTTAAGAATGTAGCAATTGAGTCTATCTGAATTCCTTGGTAAAGACGTTTGTGCTGTATCTGACAGTCACAGACTGGAATACAATGAGGCTCCCGGTCTATTGTGTGTGTTGATTTGGACTTTGGGAGAAGAGATCTTGGTTCCCCTTTCCCGTGTCTCAAAGCTGAGTATAGATGATTACCTTTTATTTATACAACTTAATTTTAAAGAATGTAAAAATAATCTAGGAAGTTTTAAAAGGCATTCAAGTCTTTTGAAATTACAGTATTAAAAATTTACATTCTCAAACACTTACTTAAAAATTTAGTATTCTGACTTTCGGATGATACCATACACATAAATATAAATGTATGTTTGTTGTGTATTTAATGGTGCAGATCTTCATATTATGGAATGAATTCAATGTCCTATTTTAAAAGCCCTAACTATCCTAATAAATCCCCAAGGTAGATTGCTCTATTTCATGCATTCCTCCCCTGCCATTATGTACCTCGTAACAAAGAACAGAGAAGCCTCTTCATTGTGTCCAGAGAACAAACACTATTTCAGAAATGTTGTGTAGATTTCCTGGCGCTGTAAATTTAATTGGCAAGACAGTATTACCATTAAAATATTGATCCAATTTTAAGAGATTAGAATATTTTGTTTTTATTTTGGTATAACTCACCTGCCACATTTAGTGACACTTTAAAATAATGCACAATTGTTTATGTTGTTAAGTGGAAGGAATTTTTTTTACAAGTTTAAATGTGGAAAAATATGCTATTTGAAAGGAATGATTAATTAGCAGTAATTTTTTTTAATGTTAGGCTGCCTGTTCAATTGTGTATTGACAGCTAGTCTGTGGTTGATTCAATACATTTAAATGAGAATTTGTTTTTCAGCCAAAGAGTATATTACAAGTAACATAAAGTATAGTCTTAAATTCACTTTTTTCTGCTTCTTTATGGAAAGGCTAAAGGTGCACAAAACTAAACACAAATACAGCTTGGAATTTTGTATCGTTGGGTTCTTGTCTGAAGGAATAATGCTTAAAAATGCAGCCAGCCTGTCACTCCTAAACACTTTATTATCAATGATGAAACATATATTGAATGACTGAAAAATGATTAAATCATAGTTCTCTACTGGAATATTATTGCTTTTTTTCACCAGCAGGCCATTTCTCACCATTTTCAAATCCAAGATCAAAATATCCTTCTGAAATACACATGGAAACTTTAAAATTCAGTACAGTGAAAGAGTGTAAGTTGTTGAATGTTTTCTGGGGTGAACCAACCATTATTCACACTAAACTCTATGTGTTGTGTATGTATTATATCTGTAGTAAATTATAATTCCCTTTCCAAGTACTGTAAAGTCAAATAGAGGCATTTGCCTTCAATAAATACTTAGATTCACTGAGCTGATGCAGGTGATTGGCAGAAAGTACTTTTAAAATATTGCAGTATTTAAAAAACACTTATGCTTCAAAGTAGCAATTCTCCATTGGAAGCAATTTTCTCCCCTTCCCAATTCCCAGGGGACATTCAACAATATCTGAAGACATTTTTGATTGTCACAACTGGCATCTAGTGGGTGCAGGTCAGAGATGCTGCTGAACACCTTGCAGTGAACCCAATTGCTCTGTTGCCCCAGAGTCACTAACACTACTGTGAAGAAGCCCTGCTTTAAAGGCTCTCAAAATAATCACAAGTCACAGACATATAAAACCTGCTAAAATTGTTTATTCTAGAGTTAAAGCACTTTCAAAGGACTTGGTGCACTTTTAATTTTATTTTGGGTCTAGGCCATATTAGTAAAATATGTTTTTAAGAACCTACTGAAATTTTGTTTTTTCTTAAAATTTGCTATAATTGATACTTATAGCAACTAAATTCTTATGAGCCTACAAATATCTGGGGGAAGAGTAGTGTCTTTGTTTCTTTTCTTTCTTTCTTTTTTTTTTTTTTTTGCAGTTTTTGCGGGTTTGAACCCACCACCTCTGGTATTTGGGGCTGACCCAACTCCTTGAGCTACAAGAGCCACCCCTGTTTCTATCATTTTTGAACTCTTTCTCTGGAATGTCCATCAGAGCTGTCATTGTGTGAGGTCTGACAATTAAGTTGGAGAACTCTTCCTAGAAAAACTGCTTTGAAGGGTGAAGTAGGGGCTGCATTGGTGCATAGCTTCCCATAGGCATTACCTCCCAGGTGACCTGAGTGAGTTCAGTAATGAGGAATGCAGCTCTTCTTCTAGGATGAGTGGGGAACTTAATTGACCTCTTATGTTCTTTGAGTAATTGGTGGGACATATGACAATGGTTGAAAGTTATTGACCATTTTCTTCCCATTTTACAAATGAATAAAATATGAAGACCGAAGAGGTTAAATGATTGTCCATATTACATAACTAATTAGTGGCAGACATAGGTTTAAAACACAAATTCAAACTTTTGTTTATTAAATAGCTTGCTTTCCTTACCCAAGGAAGATAGTTAAACTCCAGTTGAGTTTCAGGGCAGAAGATCTGACTCACACACAATTATTTATTAATATCTGCTACGTGTTTCATGATGTGTGATTTTTGGAGTTGGGTACACTCTAGCTCAAGGATCTAAGAGAGATTTAAACTATTATGGGTCTTGTCAGGTGATATAACCTTTAGAAACCCTAAAAAGCCCCTAAATAAAAAATGTGGCTCTAGGACTTCCCTTGTCTTCTTTGGGGTTTGGAAACTGTTGGGGTCTGGGGTTATTTAAGACTTTCCCTGAGTCAACACGGTACATACTAGCAGGAAAAATGGATCTGAATGCAGCCTCTGGGGGAGAAGAGATTAGACTTGAGGTGTTGTAAGGCTTAGTTTAAGTAAAAAAAAAAAAACTCTAAAGTCTTTTGTCAGGTCTTTCAAAAGAATAACAGTGATGCTCACAAGCATTTCTATAATTAACAAGCTGTCAACATTTCTATTACAACTACAGAAGTCTATTACAGACCACAGAATTGTGATAAATGTTTCTTTAGGTCTGAAATGTTAGCCTTCATCTTCTTTTCAGCCTAAGGGCAATTTTTGAAACCAATTTTGTTTCAATCATTTTGGATCAGTTGTGTGGTAATTTTTGAAGTGCAGATGCTGTAGGCCCACCTATTGAAATAAAGATTTTTAAATGGAAACACAGAGAGGAGGCTGCTTAAGCCTCAGTGGGGACCAGCTGCAAAGCTCTGGCAGGGAATTATATAGGCAGACAGTGGGAGTAGATTTAGAAAAAATTGAGGGACAGAGAAATGTGTGTCTGTTTCCTTTAATAGGAATTTTTTTCCTTAGATCTTTTAAACTGTAAAATTTTAATCCTTTTTTTCTGTTTAAGTATTTCATCTGTTATTACCTTCTCTGTTATGCCTACGTTTGGGTGAAATTAATGTAAGAGAATTTTTCCCTACAGCTATTAACATTTGGGGTTGAACTGATTGTTTTGAATTTTAATATTTAATTTTTACCCTGTAGTTAGTCAAATTTTCTTTCTGTCCCTCTCATCTCTTTTTTGCCTGTTTATCTTTTTATCCTTACCGATCATTTTTGTGGCCTTTGAAAGTTTCTTTTTCCCCAGTTGACTGTATTTCTCTGTATTGCATTAATTCATATTTATGTTTTCTCTTCTCTTTTCTGTTTGTTCTGACCCCATGGCTCCTTCCTTCTGCTTGTTTATTCTCCATTGCCAAGTAGCTCCTCACTAGACTAAGCCTTGTTAAAACTGTGAGGTAGACAAAGACATAATGCTCACGCTTGACAGTAGATGAGGGAACGGAGTTCGACTCTCAGAGAACAGAGGTAATATCATATAGTGATATTTTAGTGATGCTTCTGTTATTAAACATTATGGAAGCAGATAAAATAGTAGAACCAACAAGGACTTTAGTTCTTTTTAGGGTTTTCATTGTTGTTGTAGTTGTTTTTATAAGAGATAGGGTTTTCCTATGTTGCCCAAACTGGTCCTAAATTCCCCTGGTTGACTGCCCACTTTGGCCTCCTAAGAAGCTTGAATTACGGGTGCCAGACACTGCATCCAGCTATTTTAGGTTTAAATCATTGCACTAAGCATTTGATTTTTTGGCCCTACTTTCCTTATCTGATAAATAGTATAATATGGATACTTATTTTCTAGGATAACTGTAGGCTTTAATTAAGATTATGAATGACTATTCCTTGCACAGTACCTGACATAGTAAAATTCTTCACAGATGCCTCTCTTGTGGGCAACCACATAATCTGTCCATTAGGTCCTCTGTTGTCTTAGTGAAGTCTCATTTTCCATCTTGTCCTTGGCTTCATAATTCTTTGGAGCTCTTCTTAGATCTCTCAAAACTTTCCAAGCAATAGGTTCTTTTGAAGTAGGTCTTCTTATACTGTGAGCCACTATTTGCAATAAATTAGTCTAAAGAAGTCAAAAGATAGTATATACAAAATTCTCTAAATCATCACTATGTGTTTCCTTTGGATGCCATGACAATTTGCCATTATCTGAGTGGCTTAAAACAAAAGAAATTGGCCAGGTGCAATGGCTCATACTTGTAACTATGGCACTTTGGAAGGCTGAGCTGGGAAGAGTTCTTGAGGCTAGGAGTTCAAGATCAGCCTGACAAGAGTGAGACCCCATCTCTACAAAAATTAGAAAGATTAGCTGGACATGGTGGGGCACATCTGTAGTTCCAACTTCTTGGGAGGCTGAGGCAAGAGGATCACTTGAGCCCAGGAGTTTGAGGTTGCACTGAGCTAGGCTGATGGCACTGCTGTCTAGCCTGGACAACAGAGCAAGACCCTGTCTCAGAAAACAACAACCAAACAAACAACAGCAATTTATTTTCTCTCAGTTCTGGAGGCAATATGTCTGATTCGAGGTGTGGACAGGGCCATGCTCATTCCAGAGTCTCTCGAGGAGAATTCGCTCCTCACCTCCTCAAGCTTCTGGTGGATGCTGGCACTGCTTGACTTGGCTGCATCTCTCCAGGTTTTGCTTCCTTCTTCATGTCATCTTCTCTGTGTGGATGTGAAAACTCTTTCTGCCTATAGTTTATAAGGATCCATGTGATTGCATTTATTTATTCATTCGTTTTGGAGACAGAGTCTCATTTTGTCACCCTTGGTAGAATGCTGTGACATCATAGCTGACAGCAACATCAAATTATTGGGCTCAAGCGATTCTCTTGTCTCAGCCTCCCAAGTAGCTGGGACTACAGGCACCTTCCACAATGCCCAGCTAGTTTTAGAGACGGGGTTTCCCTCTTGCTCAGGCTGGTCTTAAACTCCTGAGCTCAGGGAATCCACCTGCCTCGGCCTCCCAGAGTGCTAGGATTACAGGTGGGAGCCACTGTGCCCACCATAAGGACCCATGGATTGCATTTAGTGCCCACCTGGATAATCCAGAGTACCCTCTTCCTTACAAGATCCTTCATTTAGTCATATCTTTTGCCATATAAAGCAGTACTAACTGATTCTGGATTACGAAGTGAATACATCTTTGGGGGTCCTTTATTTTTAACCTACCACACTCCCTTATATAATAAATGTGTTAGTTTTAAATGTTTCTTGGCTTTATTTTCATAAATTTAGACTTTTCATCTCAACATTATTCAGTGTCAAGATTGGTTAGAGCTCAAATAATGGACAATTTAATTTCTTCATTTTCTCTGAAATAATTTGAGTTTTGCTTTTAAAGCTTCCCTTGGGACAATAATTGAAATGAATAAATAAAGTAATACATTTATGTACAGACAAGAGAAATGGGAGAAGACTCCATCCCCTCTCTGCATGTGTTATTCTTATATAAAGTACAATTCACAGATGTAAGAATTTTGCAGTTTATCATATTTTTATGTATTCTTTGGGTTGAAATAGAACTCCTTCCTCTTTTTAGTGATAATATGTAAAAGTTATCTCTATTCTTATGAGACAAAGAAGCCAGGATAATCTTGTACAATAAATTTTTACACAAATGATTCAGTTCTTCAATATAATTTTTAAAATTTAACATATGGCAATGACTGGGTTTAGAGCAAATGCATATCAGCTAAGATTCTATTCCAGTTTGCCTGGTCTTTCTTTTCCATTCTTAGTAGAAGGGAAGTTATTATAGCAACAACTCTTCTAGTTAGAAGTCACCACGTGGAAAACAGCTAGATGTCAAACAATGCATGTATCCAAACCATTTGCTTGATTTAAAAGAAAGCCCTATAGCAATTTACTCCTTTCTCCACTGTTTGTATGGTGTTCTTTCATTTTGTATTTTCTTAACTTTGTTGGCCCAGGTTGCTGTATTCAATTTTTTGGTGATAATTTGGAAGCACTACAGTATTTTCTGTTCCATCAATGGCTGCCTTTATTTTCCCTGCTCTCTCTTAACTTACATATGACCCTGCTTTTGTTTGTACCCATGACATTTAATATGACCTCCAAGAAGACATACTGTCTTCCTACCATGACATTCTTCTCTCCACCCCAATAGGACCAGACTTCTAGAGTGTTTTCACTTCCTCACTTTCCTCTTCCTCTGTTACTCCAACCCCAAAGTTTTCTGAGAAAGTATAATATCTAGTATTTTTCTATTAGTGTGTCCCTTCTGTTTCAAGAATACTTATTTAAGGAACAAGAATTCTTGTTTCCTGACTTCCTATTTTTAAGGCTGGGAGTGATGGCTCACACCTGAGTCCCAGCACTTGAGAGGGAAGTGTGTGGATTGCCTAAGTTCACAGGTTTGAGACCAGCCTGAGCCAGAGTGAGACCCCCTTCTCTAAAAATAGCTGGGCATTGTGAGGGATACCTATAGTCCCAGCTACTTGGGAGGCTGAGGCAAGAGAATGGCTTGAGCCCAAGAGTTTGAGGTTGCAAAGCACACTACCAAGTGTGACAAAGTGAAACTCTGTTTCAAAAAAAAATTGTTATTTTTTATTTTAACATAAGAATACTTATGTTACAACTTTCTAGACAGTCTGTTCTTGTTAAACACACCCACACATGCACAAACACGTATATGCATGCACACTCTTATAGTCTTCTCTCGGCTCTGCTTTATTTGTTGATATTTAAATAGTTTTCTCATGTACTTTCCCTATCCAGAATGCTAGCTTTTTTTTTTACACATCACTGGTAATACCTTTTTTGTTTTTCCTCTTATAAAAGCAATACATGTTCTTTAAAATAGAAATCCAGACACTATGGCTACAAAGAGTCAAAAGTAAAAGTTTCCTACAGTGCTATTAGCCCAGAGATAACCACTAATCCTGCTGGGTGTACATCCTTACAGGCTTTTTTTTTCTGTGCGCTAAAATACTCATTTTTTCCTCTTTGACAGAAATACTGTAATGTTATACATACTATTTTGTAACTCTTTTTCTCTCTCTTTCTTTCTTTCTTTCTTTCTTTCTTCCTTTCTTCCTTTCTTCCTTCCCTCCCTCCCTCCCTCCCTCTTTCTCTCTTTCTCTCTTTCTTTCTTTCTTTTTTTCTTTCTTTCGACAGAGTCTCACTATGTTGCCCAGTAGAGTGCTCACAGCAACCTCCAACTCTTGGGCTTAAGCGATTCTCTTGCCTCAGCCTCCCAAGTAGCTGGGACTATAGGTGCCTGCTACTATATTCAGCTAATTGTTTTCTATGAGGTCTCACTTTGCTCAGGGTGGTCTCAAACTCCTGTCCTCAAGCAATCCTCCCACCTTGGCCTCCCGCCATGGCTGGACATTTTTACCAATTTTTTACTTCAACTCACTCTGTATAACAGTGCCCCATTTCCCCCCACACCCTGGCCATTATTCTTCTCATAGATCTTTGCGAATTTGATCGGTGAATGATAATTTGTCATTAAAAAAACAGACATTATTTAATTGTTAATGAGGTCAAATTTTTTACATATTTATGAGTCATTTATATTTATTCTTTAAAAACATTTCCAATTCTATCCCTTGCTTAGGATTTTTGGTCTCTTAAAATCACTTGTTGGATCTCTTTAAATTTTAAGAATGCAGCTTTTTTCCTGTTACTTATTGCAAATATTTCTTCCTACTTTTTCATTTGCCTTTTAGCTTTATGGTATTGATTGTCCTATAGATTTTCATAGTCAAATATATAAAGTCTGGTTCTGCCTTGGGCATCATGCTTAGTATAGTCACCCCTGACAGTTACAGAAATAAGCTGTATTTTCTTCTCTTACCTTTTCTTAATTAATTTTTTTTAACTTTTTAATCCATGTGGATTTATTTTGGAGTCTGATGTAAATTTGAAATCTAACAGGTTTTTTCCTCCCTGTTCAAACCATTTTCTAATTCCACCACCATTATTTGTTGATCTGTTCTTTTCTCACAGATTTGAAAAGCCACGTTTAACACATACTAAATTTCTCTACATACATAGAAATTCTTCTAGATTGTCTCTTCTCTTTCATTGTTATGTCCCTTTATTTTTGTAGTTTAACAATTATAGTTGAAATACATTTTAATATCTGGTAGGGAAAGTCATTCTTTGATAATTTTTTTTTTTAATTGAGGGTACAGAGATTCAGGTTACATTGATTGTATTTGTTAGGTAAATTCCCTTCTATAATTGTGTCTCACCTCCAAGAGGTATGTTACATACTGTGACCCTTCCACCCACTCCCTCCTTCCCTCTCGTTGCTCCCCCCTTTCCACACCCTCTACCATGTACTAGGTCATCAATTATCCTCATATCAGGATTCTTACTTCTCTATTCTTGTGATGTTTTATGAAGAAGAATGTGTTCCATGTTCATCCATGTAAATACAAAAGATATAAAGTCACCAAATTTTTTAATGGCTAAATAGTATTCCATGATATACATATACCACAGCTTGTTAATCCATTCCTGGATCAGTAGGCATTTATGTTGTTTCCATAGTTTGGCAATTGTAAATTGAGCTGCAATAAATAGACTAGTGCAAATGTCTTTATGATAAAATGATTCTTTTTCTTCTGGGTAGATGCCCAGTAATGGGATTGCAAAATCAAATGGGAGGTCTAATTTGAGTTCTTTGCGGATTCTCCATACTTCCTTCTAAAAGGGTTGTATTAGTTTGCAGTCCCACCAGCAGTGTAAAAGTGTTCCCTTCTCTCCAATCCATGATAGAACCTTCTCTAAAGAAGATAGACAAATGGTAACAAACATATGACCAAATGCTCATCATCCCTTATTTTCGGAGAAATGCAAATCAAAACCACCCTATGATATCACCTAATCCCAGTGATTAACCCTCAAAGCAGATGCAGCTTTGAGGGTTTGTGATGTGAGCCATTCTCACTGTGGTTAGGTGATATCATAGGGTAGTTTTGATTTGCATTTCTCTGAAAATTAGAGATGATGAGCATTTGTTCATATGTTTGTTACCATTCATCTATCTTCTTTAGAGAAGGTTCTATTCATCTCTCTTGCCCATTGATATAAGGGATTGTTGGCTTTTTTTATGTTGATTGATTTGAGTTCTCTGTAGATCCTAGTTATCAATCCTTTGTCCAATTCATAATATGCAAATATCTTTTCCCATTCTGATGGTTGTCTATTTGCTTTGGTTATTGTCTACTTAGCTATACAGAAGATATTCAATTTATTTAAGTCCCATTTGTTTATTTTTGTTGTTTTTGCAATTGCCACAGAACTGTTCTTTATAAACTCTCTCCTTCGACCAATACCTTCAAGTGTTTTCCCTATACTTTCTTCAAGGATTTTCATAGTTTCAAGCCTTAGATTTAGATCTTTTATTCACCTTGAGTCAATTTTAGTGAGTGGAGAAAAGTGTGGGTCCAGTTTCAATCTTTTACATGTGTATATCCAGTTTTCCCACCACTGTTTATTGAATAGGGATTCTTTTCCCTAGTGTATGCTCTTGTTCATTTTATCAAAGATTAGATGGCTATAAGATTTTAGTTTCATCTCTTGGTTTTCTATGCAGCTTCAGATGTCTATCTCTCTGTTTTTGTGCTGATACCATGCTGTTTTCATCTCTATGGCCTTGTAGTTCAGCCTAAAGTCTGGTAGGCTGATGGCCCCAGCTTGGTTTTTATTACTAAGAATTGCCTTGGGTATATGGGTTTTTTTCTGCTTCTGTGCAAAAAGAAGAATTATTTTTTCCAAATCTTGAAAGTATGATGTTGGTATTTTTATGAAGATTGCATTAAATCTATAGATTACTTTGGAAAGTATAGACATTTTCACAGTGTTGATTCTTCCCAGCCATGAGCATGGTATGTTCTTCCATTTGTTAATATCTTCTGCTATTTCTTTTCTTAGGGTTTTGTAATTTTCTTTATAGAGGTCCTTCACCTCTTTTGTTAGGTATATTCCTAGGTATTTCATATTCTTTGAAACTACTGTGAAGGGAATTGTATCCTTGATTCACTTCTCATCTTGGTTGTTATTAGCATATACAAAGGCTACTGATTTGTGGACGTTGATTTTACATCCTGAGATATTTATTGTATTTTTTTTATCACTTCCAGAAGTCTTGGGGTTGAGTCTTTGGGGTTCTCTAAGTAAAAGATCATATTATTGGCAAAGAGGGAGAGTTTGACTTCCTCTGCCCCCATTTAGATGCCCTTTATTTCCTTCTCTTGACTGATTGTCTTAGCTAGAACTTCTAGCACTATGTTGAATAGTAGTAGTGCTAGAGGACAGCTTTGTCTGATTCCAGTTCTGAGTGGAAAAGCTTTCAGTTTTACTCCATCCAGTATAATATTAGCTATGAGTTTGTCACAGATGGCTTTGATCAGTTTAAGAAATGTGCCGGCTCAGTGCCTGTGGCTCAAGTGGCTAAGGCGCCAGCCACATACAACTAAGGTGGTGGGTTGGAATCCAGCCTGGGCCCGCCAAACAACAATAATGGCTGCAACCAAAAAA
>NW_003852476.1:5326078-5391836 GCF_000181295.1 Otolemur garnettii | reverse complement strand
AAAAAAAAAAAAAAAGAAAGAAATGTGCCACCTATCCCTATTTTCTTCAGAATTCTGATTAGAAAAGGATGCTCAATTTTATAGAATACTTTTTCTGCATCTATTGAGAAGATCATATAGTCTTTGTTTTCTCTTCTGTTGATATGGTGAATTACGTTTATGGACTTGCATCCCTGGGATGAAACCTACTTGATCATGATGAATGGTTTTTCTTTAATGTGCAGCTGTAATCTCTTGGCTAGGATTTTATTGAGAATTTTTGCATCCATATTTATTAATGAAACTGATCTGAAATTCTCCTTTTCAGTTGGGTCTTATCCTGGTTTTGGTATGGGTGATGTTTGCTTTGTAAAACATGTTGGGGAAGATTCCTTTCTTCTCATTTTTTGGGGAATAATTTCTGCAGTATGGGTATAAGCTCTTCTTTGAAGGTTTGATAGAATTTTGGTGTGAAGTGATCTGGACCAGGGCTTTTTTTTTTGTTGGGAGATTTTTTTATTTTTTTCTTGATTTCAGTTTTTGAAATCAGTGTGTTCAAGAGATCTATTTCTTCTTGATTAAGTCTAAGGAATTGGTGTGATTCCAGGTATTGATCCATTTCCTCCACATTGTCAAATTTCTGAGCACAGAGTTTCTTGTAGTACTCTTGTAGACTTAATCAAGAGATAATCTCTTGTATCTCTGTGGCATCTGTTGTTATTTTCCCTTTATCATTTCTGATTGAGGTTATCAGTGATTTTTACTTTTCTGTTTCTAGATAATCTGGCCAAAGGTTTATCAACTTTATTTATTTTTTTGAAAAACCTAGTTTTTGTTTTGTTAATTTTCTGAATGATTCTTTTGTTTTCAATTTTATTCATCTCTGACTTAATTTTGGTACTTCTTTTCTTCTACTAGGCTTGGGATTAGATTGTCCCTCTTTTTCCAATTCCATAAGATGGTTCATGAGTTTGTTGATGTGCTCTCTTTCTGTTTTGCCAATGTAAGCATCTAATGTGATAAATTTCCCTCTTAAGACTGCTTTTGCTATTTCCCACAGGTTTTGGAAACTTGTGTCTTCATTGTTGTTATGTGTGAGGAATTTAATTATTTTCTCTTGTATCTCTTCCTAAACTCAGCCATCATTCAGCATTAAAGTTATTTAATTTCCATGCTTTTGTGTGGGGATGAATGTTTTTGTTGGATTTGAGTTCTACTTTTATTGCCTTGTTTTCTGAGAAGATATGAGGCTTAATTTCTATTCTTTTAATTTTGCTGAGGGTTGATTTGTATCCTAGGATGTGACCAATTTTGAAGTGAGTACCATGGGCTGATGAGAAAAATGTATATTCCTTAGCTTTGGGATGGTGTGTTCTGTATATGTCTATTAATCCCATTTGTTCTAGGGTCACATTTAAGTCCTTTGTGTCTTTGTTTAGTTTTTGTTTAGAGGATCTGTCAAGTTCTGTCAGAGGGATGTTAAAGTCCCCGACTATTATGGTGTTATGGGATATTTTATTGCTCAGACCCATCAAGGTCTATTTCCTAAATCTGGGTGTATTTAAGTTGGGTGCATAAATTTTTCTTTTTTTTGAGACAGAACCTCAAGCTGTCCCCCTGGGTAGAGTGTGATGGCATCACAGCTCACAGCAACCTCCAACTCCTGGGCTCAAGTGAGTCTCCTGCCTCAGCCTCCCAAGTAGCTGGAACTACAGGTGCCCACCACAATGCCCAGCTATTTTTTGGTTGCAGCTGTCATTGTTGTTTGGCAGGCCCAGGCTGGATTTGAACCCGCCAGCTCAGGTGTATGTGGCAGGCGCCTTAGACACTTGAGCCACAGGCGCCAAGCCCGGGTGCATAAATATTGAAAATTGAAATATCTTCTTATTGAATTATTCCTTTGACTCGGATATAGTGTCCATCTTTGTCTTTCTTAACTCTAGTTGCTTTAAATTTTCTTATCTGAAAATAAGATTGCAAGCCCTCCTTTCTTCTGATTTCCATTTGCTTGAAATACTGTTTTCCATCCTTTAACCCTGAGTCTTGATTTGTCCTTCAGAGCTAGGTGTGTCTCCTGAAGAAAGCATATGGATAGCCTGTGCTTTTTTTTTTTTTTTTATCCAATCAGCCAACCTGTGCCTCTTCAGTGATGAGTTCAGTCCATTGACATTTATTGAGAGAATTGATAAGTGTGGTGGAGTTATATTCATCTTATTTTGTGTAAGCCCATTGTGCAGTTTTATCCTTTGGGTCATTGTGGAAGCTATGTTTTGACCTTTAGCTTCTAGGTGTTTACTCTCCTGGTGGTCCATTTTGGTGCTCACTATAGAGAACAGGTCTAAGTATTTCTTGTAGAGATGGTCTTTTTGTGGTGAATTTCCTCAGCAAAAGATTTGATTTCTCCATCAATTTTGAAGCTTTAGCAGGATGCAGAATTCTGGGCTAAAAATTATTTTGTTTAAGAATGTTGAAGCTGGATGACCATGCTCTTCTGGCTTGGAAAGTTTCAGTTGAAAAATATGTTGTCATCTTAATGGCTCTGCCTCTGTAGGTCAGTTGGTACTTACTCCTGGCTGCTTGCAGAATTTTTTCTTTCATCTTGACTTTGGACAGGCTCATTACAATGTATCTTGGAGAGGCTCTGTTTGAGTTGAGATCACTAGGGGTTTGATATCCATCTGAAGGGTCTTTAGTAAAACTTGAGAAGTTTTCCTTTATGATGGGCTCCAGTAGGGCTTCCATTCCCTTGAGGCAATCTTCTTCCCCTTCAGGAATCCCTATTGTTCATATATTTGAACACTTCATGGAGTCATGTAGTTCTATAAGTGCCTGTTCTGTTTTCTCTCTTCCTTTCTGCCTCTTTAACTATCTGAGTTAACTTGAAAACTTTATCCTCCTAGCTCTGAGGTTCTTTCTCTCCATGGTCTAGCCTATTTTTGATACTTTCTACTGTATCTTTATAGTCCCTCTTTGTCTCCTTCATTTCCTTAAGCTCTATCATATCCTATATGATATGATATCATATCTATATTCTACATATCACTTTTATGACTTTTGGCTCTGTCTTTCCATTTTGTTCATCCATTCCTTTTATTGTCTTTATCATCCATATTTTACATTCCCTTTCTGTGAAGTCCATTAATTCTTTATAGGTTGAGTCTTCTGCAGTAGCTGCCTCATGATCTTTTGGGGGAGTTCCTCTGTTTTAGTTTTTCTTTTTCTTTCTTTCTTTCTTTTCTTTTCTTTTCTTTTTTTTGAGACAGAGTCTCACTGTCATCCTCATTAGAGTACTGTGGCATCACAGCTCACAGCAACCTCAAACTCTTGGGCTTAAGTGATTCTCTTGCCTTAGCCTCCCAAGTAGCTGGGACTACATGTGCCCCCCACAACACCTGGCTATTTTACTGTTGCAGTTATCATTTTTGCTTAGCTGGCCTGGGCTGGGTTCGAACCTGCCAGCTTTGGTGTATGTGGCTGGCACCATAACCACTGTGCTACAGACAGTGTAGCCCTGTTTTGGTTTTTCATGTTGCCTGAATTTTTCTGTTGATTCCTCCTCATGTGTTCTTTCTTCTTGTTCACCACCTTGTCCTCCTTTTTACTTCTTTGTTTTGAACAGAAATTCTTGCTCTTGATGATGGTATGTTGAAATGTGTTGCCTGGACACCAGGTGGTGTCCCCCCCGCTAAAGACAGAGAGCACTGCCAGTAACCTCTGTGGTTCTTATCTCAAACTTAGTTGCCTTCAGTGATCACCTGATTGTTTCCTCAGCATTCAGACCCTCCCAGATTGGTATTTTAAATCTCACAAGAAACCTTCAGTGGCAGGTCTCATAGTGCCCGCCTCCCCCGTGACTCCAGTTCCTATGGGGTGCTGGAGTCCCTCAGCCTGTCCCAAAAGGGGAGTTCTGATCCTGGCAGGTGGAATTAAGATGGCCGTGCGTTAGGCCCCTGCTAAGACTTTCATGTGATCTTCCCACAATGGCAGCCCCCCTGGCCACCAACACCTTCTCAGTATGGCTGCCTCAACAACCACCAAACCTATGGCACGTCCACTCCAACCAGTATTCAGATCTGGTTGCTGTATACTGTTCTAGTCTGCCCACTCTTCTAAGTTTTCCACTCAAAGAGCAGCTTCTCCCCCAAACTGAAAACTCCAGAAATGCTTCCTCCCATTCTGGGCCTCTGTAGGCAGCCAGCCAATCTCAGCTTGTCACAATCACTTGCCTAATTCATCAGATATCCACCACTCGGATTCATACACCATATCCAGCTCACTACCTCCTTCCTGAGCTCCCTGGGCTATGACTCTGGGTAAGATCCTCACAGTAGGTATGCCTGGGTTCTCTTTTTTTCCCCAGTTGTTTTAGGAGAGCTCAGCTGAATGATCATTCTGGTCCATCCTGCTCCACCCCCTTTGATAATTTTTGAAGAAAATATTTTGGCCATTCTGTATTTTCTCCCAGGTGAACTTTAAAATCATTTTATCAAGTTTTTTCTGTTACTTCAGAATACATTGGTTGTTTTCAAAGAATTAAATTACACAAATAGAATGAATTATGATAAATTATATCTTTTAAACATTGAATGTTTTAATTCAGGTACATGGAATAGCTCTCATTTATTCAATTGTTTTAAGTCCTTCAGTAACATTTTATAGTTTTTCATGTAGGAAAAGAAGACATGAGTATTGAAAGAGCATCATGGTTTGAGGTTATTAATGTAAAGGCCTTAAGTCCTATAGAATTCCATAGATTTTAAAGGCATTATTGTATTATAGCATAGTACAATAATTAATGTTTAGCATTGTTTAAATTGAATGAGAAAATTTTTCCATTGAGTTCTTCTGAGTTGATAGATACAGATAATTGGAAAGGAAGAGGAGCAGAAAATGAGGTTAGAGCTTGAAGAGTCATCTGAAGCAAGGCTGTAATGACTGGTCTCTCCTGTCCCTACCTAGTCCCATGAATGCACACAGGCTGAGACCTGAGAAATAGTCTGTGATGAAATTGAGTAATTATGCTGAGAAGGTATAGTTCTCTCAAAGTGAAGTGGGCTTATTCTGGGCTTAGAAATTTTGTTAGCTCATTCAACAATTAGTAAGAACCCAAAGGGTTTTAATGATATGGCAAAGAATACATAGGGTTCTTCTGTGTATAGAAATACACACATAATTAGGAACTCCAGGGAAAACAAAATCTGTACAAGAAATCATGGGTAAAATATGAAAATGCTAAAACATGGCATGTTTATAATCAATTGACAGAGACTAAACAAAGAAAATTTAATTGACTTAATGCTTGGAAGTTTGGTTCAAATACACTTCCAAATGACATGACACAGAATTTCATCATCTCTATCTTTCTGCATTTCCTGGGACTCTATAGGTACAGCTGATGGAAACCCAACCTAGACTACCTTAAACACAATTTTTTGACTTACAGAACTGAAATTCCAGAAGTAGGTGATTCTTCTGTAGTTTATTTCTGTTTTCACTTGCATTGCCTTCATAGTATGGCAGGCTTTTTCCATCTGGTGAGAAAGATGGCTGGCCCAGGCTGGGTTTGAACCTGCTCCAGCATACAAGGTTTTTGGAATCCACTAGCTCAGAGAGATAGTTTTCTTTTACCTATGTACTCACCCCATTTAAAGAAATACTGGCCCCAGGGATGGAGTGCTCTGATTGACCAGGCCAATTCACAAGTTTATCCTGGAGGTCAGAACCCTGTGGGAGCTAGATATGGCTTGGTATTGGCTCCCATCAAAAAAGAGGAGTTCTGCTCTCTGAGAATGATTTTTTAATGTCACGAGCCTTTATTTTTCCATAGTTGATCTAATCTTCCTTTAAAGCTATTATCCTGATGAATACCAGAAGCAGTAGGGTAGGAGAGGGAAAACCTTAAACTTCTCAATCAGGATATCTTTGTTATGACCAATTTAAAGGTTTCACTTAGATAACTCAGTCTTTTTCAGAGAAATGATAAATCTTTTAGGCTTCCTCTGCCCTCTTCCCTTTGTCTAAAATGCTTTATATAAGTGATTTGGGGCAAATTTGACTTTATGATGGGATAGGTGGGGCCTTGCATGTATATGATATTCTTTGGATCTTCTCTGGCCTTTTCTGGGGAATGGATGGGTTTATGGTGTGTGACTAACCTTTTGAAGTGTTAACAAGTCTTTTGGAGTATTGTGCAGGCCCCTACTGCTGGAATCTGGGCTTCTAGACATTTACCTTCAGTAGTGAAGCACCATATCCTTCGTCTCTGTCCATACCCCTATAAGTAATCTTTTTACTAATGCCTCATCATTTGAATCCTCTGGATGTGAATTTTGTTTCCTGCTGAGAGCCTGAACTGCTAGCTGACTTTGAACTAAAGGCCATTGGTTTAATATCCACCAAATATCCCAATCATATATGTCTATCTCCATTACAGTATTAGTATTATTCATCACTATCAGTAGCTGTCTCCATTGTTACATGATGAGGTTTTTGAGAGCAAGTACTTTCTTCATATTTGTAATCTAGTCCTTAGTCTACTATGTAATTAAGTACTACACACAGTCAGAAAATGTCATAGACTTCAGAGAAGATATTTATAATAGGATGGGATTTCTAAGAAAGTGGGACTTGAACACTATAGATCTTGATTGGGTCAAGAGGAAGAAACTTTCCAGTTGAGAGGAACAGCTTGAACAGAAAGCCATGGAAACTTAAACAAGCATAATATCTTCATAAATCAGTGAAAGAAATAACTTCATTAGAGAGATTTTTGTCAGGAAATAAAGTTGATGTCAAATTATAGAAGGTCTTGAAACAGTGTACAGGCATTCCAATTTGAAGCAAAGGAAAATATGATAATTAATTTCATTTGAATTAGGTGCTTAATGTGATTGATTAGAGGTAAGAAAAATCAGTGTTTGTTATAGGACAGAATGGAAAGAATATAGGTAGATCAAAGGGGAAAAGTCTATCTGAAGTCTGTTACAGTAATCCAGAGGTAAAATGATGTGGGCATATTTTGTGCCCTCTGATTCATTCATTTATTCACCAAGTCAATGGTGTCTGTTGAGTTTCTATCATTACTCAGCTGTACTAGGTGGTGAGGATAAATGGTGAGCAAAACAGAGGAACAGAATAAAGAATTTGGTGGTATAAGAGAATAATGGGAAATTAATTTAAATTTAAAATTCTATCCAATAAGATTTTAGCAGTAGGTAGACATATTTGAGGAGAAATAGGCTTGTACCAAAAGGATACAATAACAGAATCAAAGGTGTAAATAAATAAAATAGTGGATGCATCAGCTTATTACTAAGTGGTGTCTACAAAATCTACCAAAGTGAAAAGGTCTGGGTTTTTTTTGTATTTATCTGATATAGTTTGCACACACTCATAAGAAAACTCACTAGTGTTAGGACTGTCAAGAAGGGATGGCAGAGTTGTCAAATGATTACTTGTGTTTTATTGACAGGCGAATTCAAGGAGTTGACGAAGGCATAAACCTAATTTGGCCAAGAAAATCAGCAGTACTGATGCAGACAAAGGGATCAAAGAGAAAATACAAGAAGGGTTTTGTTTTAATATGAAAATTCAAATTCAAGCCTGAACAACATAGTGAGACCCTTTTTCTACAAAAAGTAGAAAAATTAGCTAGGTGTGATGTCATGCCCCTCTAGTCACAACAACTTGGGAGGCTGAGGCAAAGGATTGCTTGAGCCCAGGAGTTTGAGGTTGCTATGAGCTGTGATGATGCCATTGCACTCCAACCTGGGAAAAGAGTGAGACCTTGTCTAAAAACAAAAACAAAACAAGTAATATTTGAAAATCCTGTCATACTTTAAACCAGTTGTTGTTTTCCCCACTCTTCTGACTGCCATTCATGTAAACAAATTTGTCTTAGCAGATTCACATTGCTCACTTCTTCTGTGACTGTTTTTCCTAAGATGACTATTTGTGGATAGAGTGAAGTGACATTTATTTCCTCAGAAGTACTTGTGAATTGAATTGGGATTAGAGCTGTTATGACAAATTATTGCTGTGATCTCTTTGTTGTGGCTGCCAAGGGGTGTGTGTGTTAGTGCGAGGAATTGTACATCCTCTTATATAGAAGAGTGTATATATCCTGCATAAGAGGATGTACACAGAGCCTGTAGTACCATTGAGATAGATATTTATGTAATAAGTACACAAATAATGGAGAAGTACAACAGTGTTAATGGTTATGAAGGATGATGCATCATGAGAGTTTATAAAGAACATTCCTGAGGCTGTGATACACACACATACACACACAGGGTGCCAAAAAATGAAACACATTTTAAGAAAAAAACTTTATTAAAATTGCAATACTCTATATGTATCAATAATAAAAGATGATGAACACAAGTCATGTTGAGCACCTTTTGCAATTGTAGAAGTCAAATGTGACTTGAATATTACAAATTTAATACAATTTAGTCCTTTCTTAAATGTGTATACATTTTTTTTGGCATGCTATGTGAGTACATGTGTGTGTAATATATATGTGTGTGTATGTGTGTGAATTTATGTCTATATCTGTATCTATATATTTGTTTTGTAGTTTGTTGTTTTGTTGCATCCTTGTCTGGTTTTGGAATCAGGGTGATGCTGGCCTCATAGAACGATTTTGGAACTATTCTTTCTTCTTCAATTTTTGGGAAAAGTTTGAATATAATTGGTTTTAATTCCTCTTTAAATGTTGGTAGAAAATTCAACAAGGACACCATCAGACACTGGGCTATTCTTTGAGAGGAGACCTTATTATAGCTTTGATCTCATTATTTGTTAATTGTTTGTTGAGATTTTCTATTTTTTCATGGCTTAATCTTGGTAGGTTGAATGTGTCCAGGTTTTCCTAGTTGGCATATAGTTGTTCATAACAGTCTCTAATAATTCTTTCTATTTCTGTGGTGTCAGTTGTATCCATTTTCATTTCTGATTTTATTTATCGATTTGGGTCTTCTCACCTTTTTCCTTAGTATAGCTGAAGATTTGTTAATTTTGTTTTATCTTTTCAAAAAAGAAAATTTTTTTGTTAATCTTCTATATTTTTAAAGTCTCAGTTTCATTTATTTCTGCTCCAATCTTTACTTTCTTTTTATGAACATTAAGTCTGTTTTGATTTTGCTTTCCTAATTCATTAAGGCACATCATGAGGTGGTTTATTTGAAGTTTTCCTTCTCTTTTGAAGTAGGCATTCATTACTATATCCTTCCCTCTTAGTGTTTTTTAACTATATCCACTGATTTTTGTATGCTGTCTTTTCATTTTCATTTGTTTCAAGAAATTTTTAAATTTTCCTCTTAATTTCTTCCTTGACCCATTGATGGCTCAGGTGCATGTTGTTTAATTTACATGTGTCCGTGTCATTTCTGAAATTCCTCTTGTTGATGATTTCTAAGTTTCCTCATAGTAGGCATAAAAGATACTTGATATGATTTTCTACTTTTTTGAATTTTTTGGGATTTGTTTTGTGGCCTAAGATATGGTCTATCCTGGATAATGTTCCATGTGATGATGAAAAGAATGTAGGAGCAATTAAGTGAAATGTTCTGTAAATATCCATTAGTCTTATTTGGTGGAGTGTGTAGTTTAACTCCAATGTTTGTTAATGTTCTGTCCACACAACCTGTTCATTACTGAGAGTGCAGTGTTGAAGTCCTCTACTATTATTGTATTGCAATATATCTCTCTCTTCAGATCTTTTAATGTTTATTTATACACTTTGGTGCTCTGGGGTTTGGTACATAGATATTTGTAGTTGTTAAACCTTCTTGCTGAAATTCCCCTTTATCTTTATATAGTGACCTTCTTTGTCTCTTTTTATGATTTTTATACCTGTAGTCCATTTTATTTAAGTATAGCTACTTTGTCCATTCATTTACTTTCAGTTTCTGTGTGTCTTTATAGGTGAAGGGGGTTTCTTGTAAGCAGTGGATCTTATTTCTTTATCCATTCAGCAATTCCAGTGTCTTTTATTTTTATTTTTTAGCAGAATTTATATATTTTTTAAATTTAATTTTTTGTTAAAGCATAACTGTATACATTTATGGGGTACAATGTGATGATTTGATACACAATGTCAAATGCTTAAATCAAACTGATTAACATAACTATCACTTCATTTACTTATTTTTTGTGATAAGACATTTATAATTTACTCTTAGTTATTTTGAAGTGTACCCTTGCACTGTGCACATTAGGTGAGATCCCACCAAATGCTCTCCCTCCTCCCCTCAATTTCCCTGCCCCCTCCCTTCCCCTGTCCTTCCTTTCCCCTCCCTCTTGGTAGACTATATTTGTGTTTTATCATTCATATGAATGTGTAAGTGTTTATATATTGGTTTCATAATAGTATTGAGTACTTTGGATACTTTTTTCCCATTCTTGAGATACTTTGCCCAGAAGAATATGTTCCAACTCCATCCAGGTGAACATAAAAGAGTAAAGTCTCCATATTTTTAATGGCTGAATAGTATTCCATGATATATATATATATGCCACAATTTGTTAATCTATTCAGGGATTGATAGGCATTTGGGTTGCATCTACAACTTGGCAATTATGAATTGGGCTGCAATAAATATTCTGGTGCAAATGTCTTTGTGGTAAAATGATTTTTGTTCCTCTGCATAAATACCTCATAATGGAATTGTGAGATCAAAGGGACAGTCAATTTTCAATTCCTTAAGGATTCTCCGTACTCTATCCATAAAGATTGTATTAGTTTGCAATTCCACCAGCAGTGTAGAGCGTTCCTTTCTCTCCACATCCACACCAGCATCTGCAGTTTGGGGACTTTGTGTTGTGGGCTATTCTTACTGGGGTTAGGTAATATCTCAAAGTGGTTTTGATTTGCATTTCTCTGATGATTAAAGACAATGAGCATTTTTGGAGGGGTTTGTTGCCCATTCATCTGTCATCTTCAGAGAAGTTTCTGTTTAAGTCTCTTGCATTACATGTTTTTTAATTAGAGTATTCAATCCATTTATATTGTGTTAATGTCAATAAGTAAGCATGTATCATTGCCATGTTGTTGCTTGTTTTCCAGTTGTTTTGTAACTCCTCTCTTTCATGTTTTTTTCTTCTTGTCTTCCTTTGTGGATAAATTATTTTCTCTAGCAGTTTGTTTAATTAATTGTTTTTTTAGTGAATCTGTTATGTTTTTGTATGTCCATGAGGCTTACAAAAACATGTTATAGATATAATAGGTCATTTTAAAGAAACAACAACTTATCCTGCGTCACAAAGAAAAGAATAAAAATAAAGAGAAAACCAAAATAACCCCCAAAACTTTATTTTAACACCATCTTCCTGCTGACATTTTGTTGCATCAATTTACTTGTTTTTATATTGCCTGTCTCTTAGCAGGTTACTATAATTATGACACATGTTGTGCTTGATATATTTATATTTCAGGCTTTATATTAGCATTGTGAGTGGATTTGAAATGGTTTTTATGTATAAATAACTTTACTAGTGGGTTTTATATTTTCAAATGCTTTCTTATGCATTTTTTTCCTTTAGTTTATAGAACTCCTTTTAGCATGTCTTTTAAGGAAGGCCTATTTGTGATTAATTCTCTCAGCTGTTATTTGTTGCAAAAATACTATATCTCTCCTTCATATTTGAAGGATAGTATTGTTGTATACAGTATTCCTACAGGGCAGATTTCTTTTCTTTCATCACTTTAAAAATGTTGTCCCATTCCCTCTGGGCCTGGAAGGTTTTCTGTTGAGAAGTCTATTTTTTTTTAAGATAGGGTCTCACTCTGTGGCCTTGAGTGCAGTGGGATCATCAGAGCTAACTGTAGCCTCAAACTCCTGTGCTCAAGTGATCCTCCTGCCTCAGCCTCCCAAGCAGCTGAGACTACAGATGTGAGTCACTGTACTCAACTAATTATTTTTGTTTTTTATACAGGCAGAGACTTAATAGATTGCTCAGACTGGTCTCAAATTCTTGGCTTGAAGTCAAAGTCTGTCCTTGGATGCCTTAAAACAAGACAAGCTACCTCCTGCTGACATCTTTTTCACTGCCAGTTCTCTATCCCCAGGACTGATGCTGGATGGGACATGAGTGTTCCTGAACGCCATGTCTTGCCTCTTTAGTGCTTTGCTACCTCAGGCTCAAGGCTTTGTGCTCTTCCAAAGTCCTTTCTCCCCACTGTGGTGTTAGACCCATCCAAGAAAGGGAAAGGGAAGTCATGGAACATCTTGAAGTGGATGTCAAACCCGAAGGCAAAGCTCTCTTCTACAAGTACAAATTTATGTACTATAGCAAGGTACTGGGGACTGACAGCTCCTTGTAGGTCCAACTCTAATCCCACACTAGAAAGAGAACCTTGTGTGCTCTGTCTGTGGTCATGACTTCACCACCCAGGGCAACCTCAATGAGTACTTTTATCAGAGTACTCTTCAGATGAAGTAAATTCTCTGACTGTTTGCCAAATTTCAGGACAAAATGGGAGCGGGCAATGACATCCTCTGACCCTTAGGAACTGTATTAAAGGGCTGCGGCATTGGGAAGTTTGAGAATCACTGCTCTATGCACTCTTTGTACCATTTCCCATACATTAATTGAGTTTATCCTTAAACAGAAAATCTGTTTTTGTAACAGGGAACCCCTTTTAGGGATATCTCAAAATCCTCTTTGGGGACTAACTCTAAGGACCTCATGGGCCCATTGCCCAACAACCTGTGGCCTGGGCTTTCTCCAGAAAGTGAAAGTAGATTCATATATCCTAGGGTGGGGCTAAACTATAATTCCCCAAGGGATAGTGGCTTCCAAGGAGTGGGACCCTCAAGCCAGATCAGACACTCTGAAATTGCAGCCGCTGGTGGAAAACACTGACAAGGCCACCACTGATCCAAGAGAATGCCTCATTTATCACCAAGTCTTAAACTGCCATAGCTCCCTCAAAATGCACTGTCACCCCCACACTGGGGAGAGACTATTCTAGTATAAGATCTGTGGCTGAGCTTTTTCTTCCAAAGGCAACTTGAAGACACACCTCAAGGTTCACTGAAGCAATACATCCATAACAATGTGCCTCATCAGTTCAGATAAATTTATCAGTGAAATAATATTGCAGCAACATCTTTAGATATGTGTGGGTGGCCAGATTCCCAACACACCCCTGCCAGGGAATCTCTGTGACTTTATGGGTCCTGTGCTAATGATGTCAGTGAAGTGGCAGTACAAGTGCCATCTATCATCATAATACTGTGAAAAGCACTGATGCTTTTCAGGCATCAGCTTCCAGGATGCTTCCAGTAGCTCCCCAAAGGTCTCTGCTTCTCTTCCCAGCATCTACTTAGTGTTACTCACACTAGAGTTTGCCATGATGGTTTCCTTATGCATCCTGGGAAAAGTGGATTCTGACCCCTTTGGCCTATAGCAGGTGCAGTAGAGAGTGACAACTTGACCAACAATTTGTCCTCACTGATGGGAGATCAGGAGATTCAGAGCCAAAGTCCAGATGTCATGGAAACCAAATCCTTCTAGGCACTCTCCCCAGCTAATAGCCAAGTAGAGAAACACTTTTAGTTGTACCTTCTGATGCTGTTTGTTAGAAAATAAAATTTGAATGTTTTTTCCTAATTATAAAAAAGAACTTTTTCTTTTATTTTCAGAATAGGAAGCCATGGATGTGTTTTAAGGTATGTCAGTAGGGGGAGGATATTAAATTTGCATTTAAATATTTCTTTGTTGTGGAATGGATAGAGAATGTACAAGAGGGCCAAAACAGATATCTGGCAAAACCAGTTTGGAAGCTATTACAACATCTAGGTGAGAGGGTGATGATAACTTGGACTAATATGGTGTCAATTGAAATGGAGGGAAATGGATGGTTTTGGAAGACATTTAAGAGGAAAAATAGGTAGGACTCATGATGGATTAGATATGGAGGTTGACAGGAGAGGAAGATGGCACCTGTGCTTTTGGAATGTACAAATGGGTACTGGTTCCATTCATGAAAAGAGAGAATAATGAAAAAGGCCAGCATTAATTGGAGGAAAAACATGAGTTCTGTTTGGGGTTGTGCTATGGTTCGAATATTTGTGTTCCTCCAAAATTTACTTTAAAACTTAATCTCCAGTGCAATAGTGTTAAGAGGTATAACATTAAGAAGGTGATTAGGCCATGAAAGCTTGGCATTAGTGCCTTTATAAAAGGGCTTGAGGGAGCAAGTTTGTCCCTTCCATCCCTTTTGGCTCTTCTGTCCTATGAGGACACATCATTTGTTCTTTTTGGAGGATGTAGCAGCAAGGTACTTTCTTGGAAGTGGAAAGTGAAACTTTGCCAAACGCTGAATCCTCTGGTACCAGATCTTGTACTTTCTAACTTCCAGAACTCTGAGGAACAAATTTCTATTATTTATGAATCACCAAGTCTGTGGCATTTTGTTACTGTGCGGGAATGGACTAAGATGGATTGCTATATTGATAATTAGACAGGTAGGTCTGGAGCTCAGTATGGGAAGGTGCTATTCTTTTTGACTTCCCAGCCTTTAAATCCATTTCTTATGTTTGGAAAATTTCCTCTTTTATAGTCTGGGAGCAAGAAGAGATTGATGTGGCATAGGCTTCTTTAATCAAATGTGCCTACCCAAGATTTTGAACGGGAATGAGTGATATCAGGAAGTGAGCCTTAGAAAGAATCCTCTCTGGCAGTGGTGACAGTTAAAGTAAGATACTGTTTCCAGGGCAGTTGTGGTATTGCTCATGGTAGTGATAGACGCTGCAGCCCTTATTGCTTGGTTGTGGTGGTGGCATGAGATTGGGCACTGCTCCTTGTTGTATAGCCTCTTAGGCTGGGTCTCTAGCTATTCTTGGAATTTGTGACATACAGTATCTTTTTAACAAGTTCTATTTTTGCTTAAATTGGTCATAATCAAGTTTTGTTGTTTGCAGCTGTTTTCTTGGATTGATGCTAGAGGTCTGGGCTAGAGAGCATTTCTGAGTCATCTGTATAGTGGAAACCATGCACATAGAACACAGAATGAGAAAGGGCCTAAGTTTAGCTGGAGGAATTTATCACATTTGATGGCTGAGTAGAAGGAGATGCTCCTGAAAGAGGAGACAGATAAAATTATTACAAATAGGAGAAAAATCAAGTAAATACTTCTGTGTTTTAAGGACGAGTTATAAATACTGTTCAGTGCTGCTGAGAGGTCATGTCAGAGACTGAAACATGTTTATTGAATTTAGTGATATGGGGTCATTGTCATCATTGACAAGAATAAATATTATGGAATAACAGGATTAAAGGGTAGATTGGATTAAGTTGTGGAAAGAGTAAGGAGAAAGACAGTGTGTGTCTAGGAACATGTCGGCTGTGAGAGGAATATGGGGGTGAAAGAAATATGATGTTGACTGATAAGACCTTTGGTTTCAAAGGAAGATCCTTCCTTCCTACTCTTCTGCAGAGTTTTAACAGAGCCAGATACAGAAAAGAGAGAAGATGGGGGGGAGGAGACTAAGATAGAGAAAGACTTGTAATAAAAATATTTTATTATCTGTAAAAGTAGTTACGTGTGATGGGGATAGTAGAACTGAAAAGGTCAGTGAAAGAAGGAGTGAAGAGGAATTGTATGCAAGAGACACAAGCTAGAAAGTTTGATAAATTTAGCAAATTGGGTCTCAGCAAGGTGGTGTTTCTGGATTTTGATAAATCTTCATAAGAAAAATCTAGCATTAAGGCTCAGCACCTGTAGCTCAGTGAGTGGGGCACCAGCCACATATACCAGGGCTGGCGGGGTTCAACCCGGCCTGGGCCTGCCAGACAACAATGATATCTACGAAAACAACCACAAAAACAGCCAGGCATTATGGTGGGCACCTTTAGTCCCAACTACTTGGGAGGCTGAGGCAAGAGAATCGCTTAAGCCTAAGAGTTGAAAGTTGCTGTGAGCTGTGATGTCATAGCACCTACCGAAGGTGACATAGTGAGACTCTGTCTTAAAAAAAGAAAGTAAGAAAGAAAGAAAGAAAATGTAGCATTAAGTTCAAGAGGATTAAGTCTTTTATCAGATTTTCTTGACAGTCATAGCAATGTAGTGCCCTCAAGATTAAATGACTTTACTACTCATATTTATTCTCTTATGCTTTTCTTAAAAGTAGTTGATAAATATATTTTAAACAAATATAATAATAAATCTGTGTTAATGGATAAAATATACAAGGAACTCAAACAACTCAGTAGCAAGAAAACAAATAATCTAATTTTAAAAATGGGCAAAGGTTCTGAATAGACATTTCTTAAATGACCAACAGGCATATAGAGAAATGCTGAACATCACTAGTCCTCAGGGAAATGCAAATCAAACAACAATGAGATAATTTACACCTGTCTGAATGGCTATGCTCAGAAAGATAAGTGTTTGAAAAGGGAAAGTTATACCCTGTGGGAATGTAAATCAGTACATAAATGCAGCCATTATGGAAAATAGTGTAAAGTTTTCTCAAAAAATTAAAAATAGGGTCAGTGCTAGGGCTCTGGCTACATACTCTGGGGCTGGTGGGTTCGAACCTGGCCCAGGGCCTCCTAAAAAACAACAATGACAACAACAACAGCAAAATGGCCAGGCTGTGGCCGGCACCTGTAGTCCCAGCTTCTTGGAGGCTGAGGCAAGAGAATAGCTTAAGCCCAAGAGTTTGAGGTTGCTGTTAGCTGTGATACCATTGCACTCTACCCAGGAAGACTGGGTAGTTTGAGTGAGACAATATGTCTCAAAAAGAAAAAAAAAAAAAAAAAGAAAGAAAGAAAAAGTTAAAAATAAAACTATCAGATGATCCAGCAATTCCATTTCTGAATGCATATCCAAAGAATATGAAGTCAGTATATTGAAGAGATATCTGCACTCCCACATTCATTGCAACATTATCAAGATACGGAATCAATCTACACGATAATTCAAGGGTGAAGGGATAAAGATAATATGGGATATATGTACACACAATGCTATACTATCCAGCCTTGAAAACGACAGAAATCCTGTCATATACAACAACACGGATGAACCTGAAGGACATTATGCTAAGTGAAATAAATCAGGTAGGGGACAAATACTTCACATTCTTATTTATATATGGAATCTAAACTTAAACTCAGAAACAGAGGAGAATGGTGGTTGCCGGCCCTGAGGGGGAGGGAGAGAAGTTGGTCCAAGTGTACGAAGTTTCACTTAGGATAAAAAAGTTCTGGAGATACATTGTACAGTATGGTGGCTATAGTTAATAAAACTGTGTTGGGTACCTGAAATTTCCTGAGAGTGGATTTTGAATGTTAATATACACATGAAAATGACTCAGTGTGTGAAGTGATGGATAAGCTACACAAATTAACTTGATTGTGGTAAGCATTTTACAATATATACATACATCAAAATATTATGTATTCTGTAAATATATACAATTATATTTGTCAGTTTTATTTCAATAAAACTGGAAAAAATAAGTAAAAGATTTTTCACATCCACACGGAAGACTAAATCTGCTAAATTCTTACATCAGCTTTGAGGACGACTGTTAATTCCATTTAGTGAGCACATTATAATAAAATTGGCTATGCATAGCTGACCTGAGGTACTTAAGCAAGAAAAACTTCTAAAATTTTTCATTTTAATAATCTGTGAAACATGTTAGCTTGTGGTGACTCAAGGCAATTATTTACAGCATTTAGGATTAAAAACATTTCCACCAGAAATATACAAAGTACTGAGGCAACTAGGGGACTGAACGGTTTAAATTATTTTGTCTCCACTCTTTGTTTCACCTTGAATATTCCAAGTTTAAGAATATACATTGTCTAAAGACAGTATTTAGGACAGAAAATCAGCTTTATTTGAAACTAAAGAGTCTCAAAACGTTCGTTTAATCAAATATATTTGAATTGTGCCTTCTTCTCACGAGGTTTTGAAAAATGCTGTTCAAAATTCCATTTTGGTTTATTTGAATGTTTTTACTATTTTCACGTCATTATACCAATTTTCTTGCTGTTCTCCAAAATACTTTTAAAACCTTGTGTTATAAGAGGAGTGAATAGACTTTAAAAAACCCACTTGTGTTGGGGGCAGTAGAAGAGTCCCTGGCCGGTCCCCCTTCCCGAGGGAGTCACCTCCGCTCTGCGGTCCCCTTCCCGGTCCCAGGGGGCCGGGTCAGGGCAGGCGCGACGGCCGCGGGCGGCCGCTCCCGCCGCGGTCTCGCCCTCGCGCCCCACCCGCCGCGTGGGGTCTCTCGGGACCTGCGCCAGGGGCGTGGGGGCGGGGCCAGCACAGCGGGGCCCGGACTCCGGCCGGTTGGTGTCAGGTCTGCCGCCGCGTCCCCGGCGCCCGGGGCGCTGAGTGGCCTGCGGGACCCCGGGGGAGGGAGGGTGTGGAAGTTCGAGCGCAGAGGGCCGCTCGGCTGGCTGGGAGGGAGCTGAAGGCGGCGGTTATTCCCGGCGGGTGGGTGGGGCGGGCTCTCCCCTCAGAACTTCGCGGCGCGTTCTGGGGCGTCCCGCGCGTCGCCTGTCTGGCGGGTTGGGCTCCCACGCGGGGCTGCGGGCGCGGCCTCCGGACGGAGCGACGCGGGCTGAGGCGAGCCGCGTGCGGGCGGCCCCCGGCGCGGGGCGCGGGGCACGGGGGGCCGGGAGCGGGCAGCGCGCTGGTCGGCGCCGAGCTCTGGCTGCCGGGCGCGCGGGCGGAGACGCGGCCCGCCTCAGGCGTAGTTTGTAAGGCGGGTTGGGGGTCCTGGGGAACCCTCCGCCTTCTGCAGGCTGGAGGGCGAATTCGTAAATTAAAAACCGCGCCGCTTCCCGGGGTTTGGCTTGCTGGAGGGGAGGACGTGTGCGGGTCTCTGGTACCTGGAGCGGTGCACGCCCGGGGAAGGGGAAGAGATGCAGCTTCAAGGGCGCTGCTTTTGCGAGCTCCGGGGTGTCTGCAGACCCCAGGGGATTATTCTCCGGCACCTCCGCGGACACGCGGCCACCTCCCCCAGCTCAGGGTCCCCGGTGGCGTCGGGGCCCCGTCCGCCCGGTGCTTGCTCTGCCTGTAGTGTTTTGTGGAAAAGGCTCTATCTAAAAAGGGCTTATGGCATCTGCGCAGGTGACTTCAGAAAATCTTTACTTACATTTTTTTTCTTTTGATACAGTATCCAAAATGAGTCACAGTTTATTTGCTAGTTTGGACAGACTTTTACTAGAGTTTGGTAGGTATAAAATGAAAATAAGTTAACTATTTGTATTGTCATTGGACATTTTAAACATGAACTGAAATCACAAAAGAATTATTTATTTTAGTTTTCCAGTATGAGCAAGACATAAGGGCTAAAGAAGATATTATTCAAAGAGCGAATAGTAAGTAGTTTTGCTTGATAAGGATATTTCAGTCTTAATTTTTTCTTTTTGGACTACGAGATAATATACAATTGTCCAGTTTAGGGCACCGTGGGGCTGGCGTTGTGACTCTCGGCCGTTCTCTCTGGTGACTGCTGGTTGCTGTCTACTACAGGCAGATAAAACTACGTTTTTTTGATAAATTTCTATATTCAGCGTTTGATTATTTTGTGAAAAATTTTGAGTTAATGACTACTTAAGTGCAATCGAAAAGATGCACAGGTGGTTTCAAATAGTTAAGTGAAAAATTTTTTATCTTGGGAGCTGGACACGGTGGCTCACGTCTGTAATCCCTAGTACTCGGGTGGCTCGCCTTAGCTCACAAGTTCGAGACCAGCCTGAGCCAGACCGAGACCCTGTCTCTAAAAAATAGCCGGGCATTGTGACAGGTGCCTGTGGTCCCAGCTATTTGGGAGACTGAGGTAAGAGAATTACTTGAGCCTAAGCGTATGAGGTTGCTGTGAGCTCCGATGCCACTGCCCTCTGCCTAGGTGACAAAGAGAAACTCAGTCTCAAAACAAAAGCAAAGATAATATGAGAAATGGCAAGGCAAATTACAAAAATATTGTATGATATTTTAAGATCCTATGCAAAAACTATGAAAAATAGAGCTGTTAATTTCTCAATAGTTCTTTAAAGGTGGAATTTGGTTCTCTATCCCACATTAAAAAAACAATGCAGGGCATTAAGAATTTATTTTAATCTTTGAAGACATTTTATAGTTTTATTTTTATCTTGTATTTAATCACTGGTAACAAATAAGTGAGTCAAAGTTAATAAATTTTGCAATTAATAATAACTTGGGAAGGAAACTTATGAATAGAAATCTTGCATTTGTCAAAAACAAAAGTTTTATGTCAGTGTCATAACTGAGTAAATATCTACATGATTCCTGGCATGGTAAGATGTGAATGACTAGATGTCACTTAATCTAGCCCTCTTATGTTAAAGCTGAAATACAGGGGACATGCATTTCTCTTCAGTCCCAAACGCAAATCCTTCTTAACTTCTGGATCTCAAATCAGGCCTGGCTCTGGTTCTCTGCTTTTTAGTACAGGGTTGTACCCATCTGAAGTTTTGCTTTTTCTTTCTTCTCTGGCTCTTCTCTTTTTAGGTAAGTTGTCATACTCCTTTTTTTCCCCCCTTGTGTATTTGTTTATTTTAAATTTATGATTTTCACCTTAACAAAATAAACATTTCTTTCTTCTAGAATGCTTTGAAGACATTAAAGAAACCAAAGTGACTATTTGTAAGATACATGAAACTATAAATAAAACAGATGAGGAGATTGATCATTATTATAAACATAGTAATGAGATCAAAGACAACTGTAGTAAGTGAGTATTTGAAAGAAATGAACTTTCAATAATTGCCATTAGATTATTTAAAGTTTCTGAGATCACAGTTGAAGATGCTGTTGTTGCATCTATATGCCACCTCACAAAGGGTTCACAGGGGTTTCAAAAGAAAAATACGGAATATAATATCTCACTAATTTGATGTTTCACTAATTCAATTACAGTTAGTC
Source organism: Otolemur garnettii (assembly GCF_000181295.1). Classification (NCBI taxonomy): domain Eukaryota; kingdom Metazoa; phylum Chordata; class Mammalia; order Primates; family Galagidae; genus Otolemur; species Otolemur garnettii. The sequence goes on along the minus strand of NW_003852476.1, from coordinate 5,370,934 downwards.
TAAATACAGAATTATGAATAATCTAAGCTCATTGCATAAAATTCCTGTTAGATAAATTTGAAATAGATTTCATCTTTGAATTCTTAAGATCTTATTTTGTGTAGGAGGAAGTATAGCCTAAAATTTTTCAGAATGAAAGTATTCAGTAAGTTAAGAATTCTTTCAGTGTAGCTTCCAGTTCTGGATTCTAGTACAAGATACTAGATCTGGTACAAGATAAACATTTTGAAACAAAGATGTGAATAGAACTTTATTGTATGTCACATATACTTGTTAAACATTTACTAGTTTTCTGTACTTATTTTTATGTGGCCCATTGACCTTGTATTAGGTACTATACTTTGTATTTTGAAATATTTTGCTATCCAAAAAATTTAATAAGCCTTTTTAGTTTTTCCATTCCAAAAGTAGAAAAGATTTTCTATTATTTTCCCCACTGGTTTTAAGAAATTATATAAGTAATATATACTTAATATAAAAATTCATAGTGTACTATACATAGTATACTCATGTATGATATAAAGTTTCTCCCTGCCTGCAGTTCCCATTCTCTGCCCTGTCCTCTCAATAGATAATCACTCTTAACAGTTGTATCTTTTTAGACCTTGAATAGTTAACATCATTATTACACACACCAATATAGCTATCTTACTTTTTTACAAAAATGAATTCACAGCATTCTGCAACTTGTTTTTTAAATTTAACAGTATGTGACATAAATAATACTATGCATGTAATTGTGTGTAGATTTCATTTTTTTAAACAACTCCAAAGTATTTTATAGTATTGATACATCCTAAGTTGTTTAACCATTCCCCTATTAATGGATGTTTAGATTGTTTCCATTTTTCTGTATTACAAACAACCTATATAGATATTCTTCCACATACATAGATGTATTGCTATAGAGTGGACTCTTATAAATAAAATTGCTAGATTAAAGAGTATGTACATTTAAACATTTGATAGGTAAACCAAACTGCTTTCTGAAAAGATTATACTAATTTATACTCCCATCAACAATGTATAAGAACATTTTTTCTTTATATAATAATATATTGATTGAATTATTATAAGGAATATTACTCTTATAAATAGAAAATAAAATATTTAAAATGTAGGAGAGTTTCTATTGTCTATTGTCCCTTTCCAGTGCTAGAATCATCAGAGTTTAAATATTTGGACAATCTGAATAACAAAAATTATATGTCATTGAACTTTTTCTTTTATTTTGGTTTATGTTTTAGTAGGTTTTACCAGTGGTTTTCCTCAATTAGTTGCATTGGGTGCTGAAAAAGTACTGTTAGTTTCCCCTCGGAACCTACCATGTCCTGCTTAACCATACTTTGTATAAGTTGAATCTCTGCTGGAGCTCAGTGAGAGTTAGTAGGTTTTATTTCTTTGGTTATGATTAAATTCACGAATGCCTCTGGTTCATGATTTCAGCATGCTGGTTAAGAGATTTAGATGGAAATATGAATACATTAAAGCACTAGAAAAATATGGCTGATCATATAATCTTTGAGAGAGGAAGGCCTTTCTAAGTGTGTCACCAAACTTAGTAATTGATGGAGAAATATGATTTAGTAATTAATGGATAAATATGACTATGTAAAAATTAAAAAGAAAAACAGTCCATGATGATATAAAGACAAAAGAATAAGCTAGGAAAAAGTCAAATAAAGGTTAATTTTATTTATTTTTTAAAACTTCAGAATATTATGGAGGTACACATAGATTCTAGTTACTTAATTTGCATTTGCACAGATTGAGTCAAAGTTTTAAGTGTGCCCTTCATCCAGATAATGTGTATTGTTCCTGTTAGGTTTGAATTTATTCATCCTGCTGTTTGATTTTCATTGAGTTTTACTTCAATATATGCACATAAGTGTTGATCAGTTAGTTCCAATTTAGTATTGAATACATACGGTATTTGTTTTCATTCTTAGGTTACTTCACTTAGAAGATTGGTCTCTGATTCCATCCAAGTTGTTATAAAAGATACTAGATCACCTTTTTATGGCTTAGTATTCCATGGTATACACATACCACATTTTATTAATCCATTCATGTATTGGGTGGTTCTTGGGTTGTTTCCACATCTTTGAAGTTGTGAATTCTGCAGCTGTAAAGAAGTTAAACTAAAAAATGGAGTATTTGTGGAAATTAATAAAAAGAAAAAGCCCCATTAGAAAAATGAGCAAAGAAGGTAAACATTAGGTATATACCCAAATGAAGAAATAAATAAGTCTGAAAAACAAGTAAACAAGTGCTCAATCATACTAATAGTCAATAATATCTAAATTAAAGCAATATTTTTTGAGACAGAATCTCACTCTGTCACCCTGGATAGAGAGAGTACTGTGGTGTCATACCTCACAGAAACCTCAAACTCCTGGTCTCAATCGATCCTCTTGTTTCAGCCTCCAAAGCAGCTGGGACTACAGGTGCCCATTACAGTGCCTGGCTGGGTTTTCTATTTTCAGTAGAGATGGAAGTCTCACCCTTGCTCAGGCAATTCACCTGCCTCACCTCCAAGAGTGCTAGAATTACAGGCATGAACACTGCACCCAGCCCTAAAGCAGTAATTAAATGACTTTTTTTTTTTTTTTTTTGCCTTTAAGTTTTGCAGAATTAAAGAAACGTAATATCTCCTTTTGGCCTTTTGGCCAGGAAATAAGAAAATCAACTCTCTCATACACTGCAAAAGTGTATACTGTTACAAGTTTCTTGGATGACATGTCAGCATATGTTTTGAAAAGCTTTAGAATTTAAGCATGACTTTTGATCACATAGTTTTATTTCTGAGAATTTACCATATTGAAATAATTAGAGATTCTCTCAAAGATGTAATACGATTTCAACATTTTTTCCCTATCACAGAACATTTAAAAATTTTATTTTTAATTGGCAAATAGTAATTTTTTATATTTATGGCTTACAATATGTTTTGATGTATGTATACATTGTAGATCAGGGGTCCTCATCCCTGTTCTTAAACAGGGGCCAGTTCACTGTCCCTCAGACCGTTGGAGGGCCAGACTGCGGGCCCCAGGACGAGTCGGCTGCTAAGCAGGACAGGCAGCGGTGGTAAAAACACCTGGCGGGCTGGATAAATGTCCTTGGTGGGCTGCACATGGCCTCTGGGCGGTAGTTTGAGGACGCCTGTTATAGATAGACTTAGTCAAGCTAATATATCATTTCACCAACTTTCCATTTTTTTGTTGTGGTGAGAACATTAAAAGTTGCTCTTTTAGCAATTTGGAAATGTATTTGTATGATACGTTATTATTAACTGTGGTCAGCATGCAGTGCAATAGATTACTAAAACTTTCATTCTGTCTGAAATTTTGTACTCTTTGATTAAACATCTTCCCTTTTCTTGTCCCTCCTCTCATCCCATTCCTGGCATCTATTGTAGAGACCACTTTTCTATTCTCTGTTTTTAGGAGACCAATGCTTTTTGATTACATATTTAAGTGAGATCATATGGTATTTGTTTTTCTGCACCTGGCTTATTTTACCTAGCATAATGTCCTCCAGTTGCATCTGTGTTGTCTCAAATGATGAAATTGTCTTCTTTTAAAGGCTGTATAGTATTTCATTGTGTGTATACATACACATACCACATTTTCTGGATCTGTTCATCTGTTGGACACTAAGGTTGCTTCCATAGCTTGGCTATTGTGAATAATGCTGCGGTGAATGTGAGAGTGGGTATATCTCTTTCTCTTTTGGAGAAAGTCTTACTCCGTTGCCCCAGGCTAGAGTGCCTTGGCATCAGCCTAGCTCACAGTAACCTTCAAACACCTGTGCTCAAGTGATTCTCCCACTTCAGCCTCCCAGAGTGCTAGGATTACAGACATGAACCATGACACCTAGCCCAGGTTATCTCTTTGATATACTGATTTTAATTTCTTTGGATATATACTAGAAGTGGGATGCCTTGATCCTGATTTTAGGCTTTTGAAGAAATTTCATATTGCTTTCCAAAAATGGATGTTTAATTTATATTCCTACCAATAGTGTGCAAGAATTCCCTTTCCTCCACATCCTCAGCCATACTTGCTGTTATTCATCTTTTTGATAATAGCCATTCTCACAGGTATGAGGTGATATCTTATTTTGGTTTGAATTTGAATTTCTCCAATGACTAGAGATGAATTTTTTTCATGTTTCTGTTGGCCATTTGTATCTCTTTAGAAGTATCTTTTTAGAACCTTTGCCCAGTTTTAAATTGGGTTATTTGTGGAGTTTTTTGCTATTGAGTTCTATTTCAGCCTTCTTTTATAATAGGAAAACATTGGAAGCAACCCTTATGTTTTACATTATAGAAATTGTTAAATGAATTTTGGCATGTTATGATATAAAAGTATACTTACATTGAAAGATGTTAACAGTATATTACAAGTTGAACAAAGAAAATTATGAAACAAATTTCATAGTATGAACCTGACTTAGTAATTGTATATTTGTATAATTAGAAAAAGTCTAGAAGACTGTACATCAAAATACTCTTAATGAGATTCTCTTCTCAGTAGGCATATATTTTTAATGGAATTTTTAAGTACTGAGAATATATGTACATATAACCTTAATTGTTATGGTTATGTACATATAACCATAATTCAGTTTTGGAGAATATTTTCTAAGGAAATGATCAGAAATTCATTTCTATTAAGTTCTGTTAAGTAAGTAATAAAGGATACATTGTTATATGTGGAGATGATCTTAGTGATATTAAAATAGCAATATCTGAAAATAATTTATTAAAACAATAATAGTAGTTATTATTCGATGTTGAGAATATGGATGATAGTTATTTTCTTACGTATACTTTTCTATGCTTCCAAACTGGGCATGTATACTTTTTGAATCTGAAAAAATAACAGAAGATTAGAAAAAAGGAAAAATATCCAAATAATACTTAGAAGGAAGCTCTTATGGTATATACTTATGTTACATTTTCTATATAATACTTTTTCTAGTTATGTAATAAAAAATGTAGAAGATGAATATTAATTTTATTCTTACTGTCTGATTTTATAATTCATTTTGGCCTAGTTTCTTTCATTTCTAGCTCAGGAGTATGTAACAACTTTTTGTAAGTATTAAAGGAGAAAAAAGCCTCTCTGTAGCCCTTATTCTAGCTCTTTGAATGCTTACTGCAAAAGAATTTTTTTGCCAAGATCTTACAAATATGATGAGAAAAGCCAGGCATGGTGGCTCACACCTTTTATCCTAGCACTCTGGGAGGCTGAGGCGGGTGGATTGCCTGAGCTCACAAGTTCGAGACCAGCCTGGCCAAAGTGAGACCCTGTCTCTAAAAAAAATAGCTGGGCATTGTGGTGGGCTCCTGTAGTCCCAACTACTTGGGAGGCTGAGAGAAGAGAATCGCTTGAGCCCAGCAGTTTGAGGTTGCTGTGTGCTATGACATCATGGCGCTCTACCAATCACGACAAAGTAAAACTCTGTCTTCCCCCTAAAAAATAAATTAATAAAAATATAATGGGAAAGAAGGCTAATGTTGGAGAGTTATAATAGAAATGTCATAGCAGTAACATAATTCAGCTATGCCATGTTTACTCTTTCTCAGTCATGGTTTAAAACAGGTTTGATGTCAGAATTCATAAATATTCATATCAGAGCATGGGAGTGCATGAATGGAGGTAGTGTGGTGATGGGAGATGGGAATATTTTTCCTGATGTAAATTCATTTTCTCTAGGAAGGGAAAGATTCAATTATCTTTAAATGATCATTATTTTTTATTGTCTCTGTCAATTTGTTTATCATTCTGAAGTGCTAATTACAAATGTGTTTTTTTCTATAGCTGGAAGCCAACATGTGATGTTTTCCGTAAACATGAAGATTATATGCAGGACCAATTTACTCTATATCAAGAAACTATTGAAAAAGACAAGTACAGTGCATATATTAATTTAAGCTTTTCAATTCTATAAGTAATATTACCAAAGTTTGCTTTGTAAGAATGTTAACTGAAATGTAGTATTCTGGACTTCCTGGGTATAATTATTGGTCTCCCTATTTGTTGTAAAGCTGTATCTAATCCAGGATATGTTTAGATATGGCCTTAGATATAAATTATTTCTCAATAGTAGTTATTATAGCAGTATCCTTCAATTAAGGATTTTTATGACTGAACTACTATAGGCAAACATTTGGGGTAATAGTTACCTGTACCACTGGCTTACAAAAAATTTAGGGGTGTTGGTTTTGAAGGGTATTTTATATCAAACTTCTGTTTTTTAGTATATTGATTTAGTGAGGGGAAACACTGATAATTGTGTGGATTTATTTTATTATGTATATAAGTACATTGTCTTGGAGATTAAAGAATCAGTGACTACTGAATATAATGAAACAAGGCAAGAGACTTTGAATACATATGTAGAATTAAAATTTCACTTAATTTGAAATGTTTTAATTTTAACATAATTGTATGAGACAGCGTTTATTTTTATATTTTAGAAACATACACATGTAAATTTTAGAATGCAATACCCATTATATTCAAAGATGAGTCTTCAGTAAAGGTAGAAACTAAAATTATAGGTTTGGACTTCAAGGCATGGGAAATGATGGAAATAGATGAGAATGCTCTGAGAAATGTAAGGAGCAAAAAGCTACAGTATACCATCATCCAAAGAGTAGACAAAAGTTGGAACCCTTGGAGACTGTTAACATTGTTATTTATAGACCGTGCTTCATTTCAAAAAGGATTTAAAATGATTTGTATAAATAATATCATAGTGTTAAAAAAAACTAGACTGAACATCAAGACTACAGTGAATTAAGGATTATATAGGAAGATAAAGCCTTTGATCAGGTTAAAAATTCATATTGTGTGGTCCTATACCTTTGTTAGATAGAGACACAAATTAAGTTTTGAAATTTCAAGTAATCAAGTTGTACAGGACTGTCCAGAGAGTATCTATTTTTTATATTATATGACTGGGATAGCCTGTGTATGATCAGTTTGAGATTCAGAGTATTTATTTAAAAAAGTTCAATTGCTTGGGATAAGTAGACATTCCTGAGGCTTAGAGAAATTTCCCCCTTGTGTCCTTGTGCAATGTGGTGGTCAGTACCTTTAGTCACCACTCCCTACTCCAAAACATATTGTGTATAACTGCTTCTTATAACATGTTTCTCTATGAGTCCCGGCTATAAAACATTCTTAAAAATTATTGAGAAGTTGAAGGAAAACAGTCCAAATATGTACCTTTCTGATGGTGTTTGTTACAGATGACTTCTCTGAGCTAACCAGAGCTATGAAAGTGAAAGCTATCTCTTTCTATCTTAAACTAGCAACATAGGTTAATTGAATTGATGACTCAATACTAGCTATTTATAAAAGGAAAGAATTCATTTATTGGTATCATGGGGTAGTGGAGGAAGTAGAGATACCAGCTCCTTGTTTCTCTTAACTTCCCATCCGTGTCCTAGGCATTCATGAAGAATAGTATAGCTGGCAACAGGTAAGATAATAGCTCTTTTTGTACACTACCTTAGCTAAAAGTTAAGCTAAAAGTTTGTGCATGGAATATGTTAAAGGTGGGGCATGAATATATAGTAGGAACATGATGGCTGTGGTATGCTGATCTCATCTGGAACTGGTGACCCAGGCTTAATTTTCTTATAGGAATTTCCTTTTTGGGCCATTTTACCAAGTTTTTCATAATAAGTGGAGTCTTAATTGGTAAATATGTATTTAAAGGAATAGAAGCTTGTTTAGGGCTCAACTGCTTTATCTTGCTAAAGAGGATAGAGTTTAGTCATATTAGAAAATTATTAATAATATTTTCTTAAGATTCACACCTGCTCTGACCAGTATAAGGCTGTTACCCTTTTCTTCTCATATGAGTAGTTTATGAATACTTGCTCTTCCTTATTTTCTCATCTGTTAAAGTGAGGTAATCATTATAGTATCTTTTAAGAAATTTCCTCAAATAGTGTGGTTTGATCCAAGAAAGAAGAAAATCTTGAGGAATGTAAGGACCATATATTTTCAAAAAATTTATTGTGAATATTATTTCTTAAAATTAACTGTTGATAAGAATTGGACAAAAAGGATTTAAGGATTTAAGAATATTTTCTAAAAATATACATTTTTTCTATAAGAACTGGATTGCACATTTCAATGTTATAAATACAGATTTGCAAACTTTTTAAATAATGGACCAGATGGTAAATAAACTTGTGGACCATATGGTCTGTTTTAACAACTCAACTCTCACCTTTGGCACAAGAGAACTTCAAAAATAGCTATGATACAATAAATCTTTATTTATGGATGCTGAAGTTGGAATTTTGTACAATATTAGTGTGTCATAGAATATTCTTTTGATTTTTTTCAATCATTTAAAAATGTAAAACCATCTTTAGGTTATGGGCTGTACAAAAAGAGGTGGCAGATTAGATACAGCCAATAGACTGTAGTCATTGACTCTTGTAGATCAAGGAGAGGTCAAATAAGAAGGGTTAATATCACTATTTGACTCAAGACTTGTGCCTAGTGGAGTTGAGGGGACTTGAATCCTACTGGATTTGGACTGAAGGAGTTCCTCCAAACTGTGCTACAATTTTCTTCATGAAATAGTTGTGGGATATACACTAATGATTATGGACACAGAGGTCGAATACACATAGAACATGACTTCATGTGATAATTTTAGCTAAAGAAAATAGAAAGACATGAAAAAGGCCTAAAGAGGTTGCTGAACTAGGGAAGTACAGAATCTAGACATAGGGAGGATAGAAGTTTAAGGAGCAAGTGATCAAAAGAACCAGGTTCTACGGTGTCAGTTAGGATGAGCATTAAACAGAAAATCATTCATTTGGATAAATTCAGTCCTTAGTGACCTTGTTAAAAATAGTGTCATTAAAACTGGTGGGAGTAGGAGTTAAATTTAAGAGGATTGATTACGGAGCAATAACTCAGGTAGTGAAAAAGGGTGGAGTTGAGAAGTATGGTGGAGTTAAGGGAAGTCTGAAGGGCAGACAATATTGAGTGAAGCAGGGATAAGTACATACTTGATTTGCTTTTCATGCTTAATTTAGTAGAATTTAATATTTATAAAGCTTTAAGATTTACTCCTGTTATATAGACATCTTTTAAAAAAATTTTTAACAGAAAAAGGTATCATGATTATGTATGCCAGTATAAAGATGTTTTGAAGCAATACCAACTAAAATACTTGGAAACACCCTTTTCACATGAATATTATGAGAAGAAAAAAGAACATGAAGAAATTCAAAAGAGAGTTTTGGCATGTACTGAACAACTAAAAATGAATGAAACCATTTTTATGAAATTTCTAGGTATTAACTTTTTCTTATATATTGTTTTAATTATGGTATCTTTGTAGTAAAAAGAGTATAATAAATCAGTCTAAATTATGATTTTGTTTTTCAGTGCCTGCTCCCTTTCCATCAGTTACTAAATGGACATTACACATGTATCCACAATAGTATTTCTATATATAATTTTATTAGATAAGTATTTAAAAATTTTTTTAATAGTTTTTGTGTTTTGTTCATGAGAATCATGGATTTGTTTTTGTGTTAATTCAGTGATGTTACAGGTCACTTTAAATGTCATCTGGGACTAGTTTTCATATTGCGCATGTGATCAGAAGCAAGTATTTTAGTGAGAATAAAATGGTATGTGTATCTGGCTTTAAAGTGGCATATCTTAGAACCAATCCAATGAAACATGATCTTGCTTTGTCTTTCCAAAGAAAGTTCCAATAAATTGGTTGATTTTTACTTGTTAGAATGGAAGGAAGTAAGGAGGTGAGTCACAATTTTTCATTGGTCTATGGAAATTCATTGGGAACCTACCTTGTTCCAGGCAGTACTGAAGAAGATATAGAGCTTTCTTGCAAGGAGCTCACAGATTAGTAGAGAAGACACACATGTAAACAAATAATTTTAATACACTGCTACTGTAATAGACACAAGTATTAATTGGTCTCAGTCTCACCTATTTGTTAGAGAGCTCTTCCTGATGATGAACTTGAAACTTTAATCCTCTTTCAACCCGTATAATCCTTCATATGCTTTCCTATCAGATTATAACTCCGTTGGTTGCACTAAGGCTTCTTTATCCCTGCATTCTACCTTGCTTCCTGTCTGCTTCATCCTAAACCATCTTCTTAATTTCTCTGTGGCTTGTCTTCATGTTTTGGCTTTAGCCTGTTCTGTTTTTGATGTTCATTTGCTGCCTGCCTGTGCTTTAACTCCTCAGTGGGAAGGGGCAGAGGTTCCTAGCTGTTGATGGTGCTGCCAGGGTTTAGGGAGTTGGATGGGTTGGGGTAGGATGGGATGAGATGTAAGGTTGAATGACAGACAAGAAGAGGTCAATGGAGTTAGGAAAAATTGAAGCTTAAGATTTAAATCCCTCATCTAGGATTTCAGCATTTTAAGCTGAAACTTTGAAAACCTCATAGCCTTAAAATACCTGAAATTTTGTGTTCTAGCATATAAATCATACATTTTTAAGGAAGGATAGGGAAGGTCCAATACATTTTCTCTGTAGTCCTTGTTCAGTGTCACTATTTATTTTTACAGTCCCTAAATGGATTGTAGAGTAATTTAGGAAATTGTATTAGCTAGTAACCAGGAAGGATGTTTATTAAAGAGCTGAAAAATCTTTATTTGAAATTGGGCATAAATGCACTTGAGGCAGAAAAGTCCAGAGGGAAAATCTTCCTCTTCTAGGTTCTGTAGGGTGCACTGATGAGTCTTACAGAGCAAGAAAATGGAAATTGGTTTGATTTTTAATGTTGAATTTGGAACAAATAAAAAATGGAAGTATAAGAAATTAAATTTGGACCTGAATTGATTATGTTTTATTAGTCATGTCAACTGACATAATGAACTTGGGTAAAACAAACAAATAAAAACCCAACAAAATTCCCTGTGAAAATATTTAACTGAAAGGAAAAAGTCCTAACATATTTTGGATGCAGTGTTATTTTTATGCTTAACGTATAGCATAGACAAATAAAATCTTTGTTAGCCTGCCAAACATTTATATTATTCTTCTGTTTTCAGCAACTGTTTTTTTTCCAGATAATGTTTTTAAGATTGCTTATTGTTTCTGTGGAACATACATATATATAATGTTATAGAATATTATTTCTGATGTACATACATTATAATATACATTTTATTTGCATGACATAGTTCCTTGACATAAAAAGGGTAAATCTGAGATGTAAAACACAAGATGTTCTTAAACATGCTAACAATTTTACCAAAAGTTCATCTGAATTGAAGAAAGAAGTAGATGAAAAGGAAATAGAAATAAATTATTTAAACCAGGTATATATTCTGTTATATATTTATAATTTATATCTTATAATGTATATAAGTATAATGGTATGCTAGTTGATAGTCAGGAAGAGCTATTTTTAAGCTAGCATAAATGTGGGGGAAAGCTTAAGGCAATTTATTTGCCTTTGAGTACTTCTGGACCCAAAATGTATTTTAGGTGAATATATTCAACTCTGAGTTTGGGGAACTAGTTTAGATCTCTTTTGAGTATGAGGAATGAAGATGAATAAAGAACAAAATGTAGCTTAATAACAGGAATTTAAAGACATTAAAAGAGCTATACCAGTATTTTTTTTAAAAGGGAGTAAGCTAGTAAACATCTTAAAGAATTTAATCTTGAAAACTTTATGACTATAGTTTATAATCTTTAGAGAGCTGAACTAAACCTAGTTAAGCCTTTTAAGATTTTCTTGAATACATTTTTAGTGTCATTTATTGAATTGTGGCTTTCATTCACATGGGTACGAGAGCCAATTAGATTCACTCAAATTTTGAGAAAAAAATCCAAAATTCTATTAAATGTTATATATTAATATTTATCATTCATAGGTGTGCTTTGCCTAATAATATTCATATAATTTTAGTAACAAGAAGAAAATAGGTGCTATTTCTTTAAACATATTTGGTAACTGTGTCCCTGTGGAAATAATCAATGTCTACTTTGTTAATGACTATCCTTGTTTAAAAAGACAGGAGTTCATTGAAATCTACCTTTACTAATGGAGTTCTAAAGAAAAGTTAAATGGGTGTGATTTAGTTATTTTTAAATTTCAAAATATTAAAGGGGGACATAAGTTTTTATTACATGGAGTGCTTTTAATATGCTTATGTCAGGGCCATAAGTGTGCCCATCACCTGAATAGTGTGTTGCCCCTCACCCTACTTCTTGATTTCTAATGACTTTTACTTCCCTATATGTACATGGGTGCTCATTGGTTACTTCCAATTTAGAGTATGTATGATGTTTGTTTTTCCATTCTTGAGATATTTCAGTTAGGATAGTTGTCTCCAATTCTTTCCAAATTGCTGCAAAAGGCATTGATTCATCTTTTATGACTCTTTAATATTCCATGGTATACATCTGCCACATTTTGTTAACCTGCTCATTATTTGATGGATGCCTGGATTGATCGCTCATCTTTGCAATTGTGAATTTTGTTGCAACAAACATTCAAGTGCAGGTGTCTTTTTGATAAAATGACTTATTCCTTTGGTTGGATATCCAGTAGTAGGATTGCTGAATTGAATGGTAGGTCTACTTTCAGTTGTTTGGGAAATCTCCATACTGTTTTCTATAGAGGTTGTACTAATTTGCAGTCTCACTCTCAGTATATAAACCCTCCTTTCTCTGTACTACACACTAATATCTGTAGTTTTCAGACTTTTTGATAAAAGCCATTCTAATAGGAGTAAGGCAATATCTCATTGTAGTTTTTCATTTGCCTGATGATTAGTGATGTTGAACATTTATTCATATGTTTATTTGCCATTTGTCGGTCTTTTTTTTTGAAAAACTTTATTCATGTCTTTCACTAGATGCTCAATGGTTTTTTTTTTTTTCTTGCTGATGTTTTTTTAGTTCTTTATAGATTTTGGACATTAGGCTTTTATTGGATGTATACTTTGCAAATATTTTCTCTCATTGTATAGGTTGTCTATTTGCTCTGTTGATTATTTCCTTTTTGTGCAGAAAGTTTTTAATTTAATCAAGTTCATTTACTTATTTTTATTGTTGCTGTAATTGTTATTGGGGTCTTAGTCATAAATTCTTTACCTAGGCTGATATATAGAAGAGTTTTTCCTGGCTCGGCGCCTGTGGCTCAAGCGGCTAAGGCGCCAGCCACATGCACCTAAGGTGGCAGGTTTGAATCCCCAGCCCGGGCCCGCCAAACAACAATGATGGCTGCAGCCAAAAAATGGCCAGGCGTTGTGGCGGGCGCCTGTAGTCCCAGCTACTTGGGAGGCTGAGGCAGGAGACTCGCTTGAGCCCAGGAGTTGGAGGTTGCTGTGAGCGTGATGCCATGGCACTCTACCCAAGGGGATAGCTTGAGGCTCCGTCTCAAAAAAAAAAAAAAAAAAGAAGAGTGTTTCCTTTATTTTCTTCTATAACTCTATGGTTTCATGCCTCATATTTAAGTCTTTTATCCATTTTGAATTAATTTTTGTGAGTGGTTAGAGATAGGGGTCTTGTTTCATTCTTTGGCATGTGGCTATCTAATATTCCCACCATCATTTATTGAACAGGGCTTCTTTTCCCTAGTGTACATTGTTGGGGTCTGCCTTGTTAAAGATCAATTGGCTGTAAAGTAGATGGTGTTTTTGTTTTTGTTTTTGTTTGCAGTTTTTGGCCGGGGCCGGGTTTGAACCCACCACCCCCAGTATATGGGGCTGGTACCCTACTCCTTGAGCCACAGGTGCTGCCAAATAGATGGTTTTATATTTAGGTTCTATATTTTGTTCCATTGTTCTGTGTCTCTATATTTGTGGTTCTACCTGGTGTTTTGGTTATTGTAGCCTTATAGTATAGTTTGAAGTCTGGTAATCTGATTCTTCCATAATTCTTGATTTATTGTTAATTTTGACTCCATTTCATTAACTTCAATAAAAATAATAAATACCAAAAATATAAATCCTGTGATAATATGGAAAAAATCATATGCATTAGTTGAGATAAAATGTATGTTTCCTACTACTTTGCAGGTAATTATGTTGTTTTGCTTTTCCATTTTTCTTTTTAGCAGCTTGCAAGACTTTATGAAAATAAGAATCTTTCAGAAACTCTGGAAGAAAAGAACAAAAATATAGAAAAGAGAAAAGAATTGAAAGAAAGGTATAGGTAAATTTTAAAACTGGCTTTTATGTGAACAGATATTCTGCATCTAAAAGTTTGGTTCTATATTCTATTCGAAGTGACTAATGTTTATGCAGTATCTATCTAATTTTTTTGTGCAGCCTATTTTCTATTAATTTCTTATGAAAAATATTAATTTTACTATAGTAGAACCTCCATAGTTGACCATCTCCCAACATAGATCCCCTCCTTAAGTTGACCTAATTTTTCATAGACTGGACATGCACCACATGTATGTATCAGTACAGTGGGCCTGGTTCCTTATGTTGAGCACCTCTATGTTGACCAGTTTATTACAGTTCCCTGGGTGGTCAACTTACAGAGGTTTTGCTGTAAACCACATCCACTCTTTTGTAACCGGTCTGTTGTGTAATTCATTCAGTTTTCCATGATGGATCAGCAGCAGTAAAACAGAAGAAACAATGGCATAAATAGCAATGTATTTACTTTTACAGTAATACTTCCAGTACTTACTTTGCTACAGAGAGTAAAATTTAAATCTGTGGCATCATAGCTTTGTTTGTTCTGTTCTAATGGTGATGAAAAAGACACCAGTGGTCGAAGCATAAAAAGATTGCTGTTGCCTGTTACTATGTGACAGAAAATATGAAAAATATTAATTTTACTATATTTACATAATTTATTACTATTGCTGTTTCTGATCAAATTCCACTTTTTCCTTCTACCTATGCCCTTTCTCATTCTTCTTAAATTCCTTCCCTCAGGCTCCATGGCCCTTATCTTGGTTTTTCAACTTTCTCCTTTCCCAAGTTAATTTCCCTGATCCCACTTCCTTAGATCTGTAATTTTCTTGATTCCCTCACTTCCACATATCACATCTATGGTAATGTGTCTTTAATTTTATAGTGAAGTTAATTGAAAAGTATGTAAATATATAGAATTTTACTTTACTGATGACTTTAATATTATATCATTCTGTATGTTGAGAGGAACTTACATAAACTTTTAGTCATTTTTTACACAATATATATTTTGATAATGTTTAATTTATTTCTTTGATTTAGGTAAAACTCAATGATAACTGTTCTTCCAGTAAAAAACTTAAAAGGCCCATTTATGATTTTAATACTGCTTTACTGATTTCTATATTCATGCTAGTTGATTTGATTCTGAATAAGTCTTTTGAAAGTTTGAAGTACTCTGAAGGTTTGTGGTTAAATTTTTGACTTAAAATGTTTTCGATATGTTTAAAAAGTCTGTTAAGATGATTATGTTTTAAAAATAAGAGTTTATTGAGAAGAGTGCTAGACTCTTCTCAAAAAGCTATGTTTTTGTTCTGACACTAATGCAAAGTAATTTAATAATATTGAGCAGGGCTGTTAAATTCTTTGGCACCCAGTTTAATTACCTGCAAAATGGGGAGTTTTAACTGTATAATATCTAAATATCCCTTCTAGCTTTAAAATATGTTAATTTTTTATGTAGCTCATATTTCATATTATTCATTCTTGTCTTTAGAATTTTTGATACAGATGAACATTTACTTGCACTGAATAAAACCTCTCAAAGCAGTCAATTATTTCTACCTTATGAATCTCAAAAATTAGTAAGATCATTAAAGATACATTCTTCAGAATCAAGAGTTACAGGTACAGTATCTGTTTATTATTTGAAAACTCCATTTCCTTTGCAAATGCACAGAAGAAGAAATAGAAACATTTGGTATAAGCAAAAACAAGCAGTACTGGAGCCTTATAGATTCAGGAAAGTAACTTTTGAATCTTTCTCAGAGTAACCAAGGTATGTCTTCTATACCTAACTTTTTTTCTCTTTAAGAAAGAAATCATACAATATATTTCAAAATATCTGGTCTGGCTACATAGCCATCAGGGGAGAATAAATAATTATATATTTTTCATCTAAGGAGTTGTATTATCAGTATATGTGATATAAGCAGGTAACAGACTTGTGTTAATACTGATTGTAATTGGTCACTGAGGTATTTGAATCCTGTCTCATTTAATGGGTCTCCAGATTAGCATAACTATGTTGTGTTTCCTTTTTCCTTATCATTAACATTATCACTCTGTCTTCTTTGGTGGCCCATTATAATAGTATAGCTTTGCTGATTGGTCATTTTGTCATTTCACATTGATAGTTATTGTGATAACTGTTATATGTATGGTAAGGAATTAAGTGTTCTTAAATATTTCATAATTCTATATTTTAACCTGAATATTCATGTAGTCTTGATTTTTTAAATTATGAGGTTAGGTTAAATGTTGGGAATGATATTTGGTTCTGTCTCCAAAATTGATTTGAAGTAGTACCATTTAATAATCTAGATAAAAAAGAAGAAAGTTCTGCAAAGCAGTTAAAACTTGATAATATTGACTTCAGACAAAAAGATGATACACAGGTAAGTGTTTATTTTTTTAATAATATAAATTAAATGCTTGCATTAAGTAAGTTAATGAATGCACTGCAATACATGTGTATGTGTTATAAATATATTGAACAAGCCATTAGTATAAATCTCAAGGTTGAAAAAATTTAAAAGAGTTTCAGTATGACATTCTGAACATATACTATAATCTACTCCCTTACCTCTATAAAAATAGAAAAGATATTTTAAAATGTCAAGGCCTTTACTCAGTAGGCCAAAAACCTTGAGAAATCTCTGAACTAGGAAAACAGGGTTGAAGAGGGAAATTGTAGCCTGGGACATGCACAGCATACTCTTCCACAAGATAGATCCCTGGAGACAATGAATAGGGTAATCAGTTGAGTTACATCAGTAGGAATTAGTTTAGTTAACTTTTATTCATCTCATGTCCCTCTTTTCTTAGCAGAAAATAAAGCATAGCTGTTTCATGCTATGCTTTTACCTCCAGGTTATCTCATGGGCAGAAGGTAACCATTTTAAGTTTGATATCATATCTGTCTTTTAGGCAGGAAAGAAAAAGGGGGAAAGGAGTAGCTGAGTTAGCACCATTTTTGAGACTCTTTAATAAAAAATTTATGATATAATATTGTTTCATTGGCCAGAAGGTAGTCATGTGACCATCTATCAGAAGGAGAAATTGAGAAATATTGAGCTTTGTTTGTTTTTAATGCAGAACACAGGGAGAAAGAGATTTTGGGTAGGATAGGCAGTTGGCAGTTTGTGCCACAACAAGTAGATCAAAGGTAAGTATGGATGTATGAGATCTAAGTAACAGAATTTGCAAACTTTGTGTCCACCATATGCAGAATGCAATTACTTTTTTGTTTGCAATATTCAACATAAATTTATGATTTACCAAAATAAAAAGATGACTGAGTGTGGTGGCTCATGCTTATAATCCTAGCATTCTGGGAGGCCAAAACCAGTGGATTGCTTGAGGTCAGGAGTTTGAGACCAGCCTGGGCAAGAACGAGACCTCACCTCTAAAAAATAGTAGGGCATTGTGAAGGAGTCTCAAATGCTTGGGAGGCTGAGGCAAGGGCTTGAGCCCAGGAGTTTGAGGTTGCTGTGAGCTGTGATACTACAGCACTCTAATGAGAACAACAAAATGAGACTCTTGTCTAAAAATAAATACATAAATCAAATAAAAAGGTGTCTCTACTAGTTCTGCAAAGTGGCTATTTATACATAGCATAATATAAAAAGTAAAAACAGATAGTTCTCCCCTAAAAAAACTAATCTGCTGAGGAAAAATAAATTCACATACTTTCAAATTACCTTTGGGCTATAAAAGAAATATAAGTAGAATTTATAAACTATTTAATAGAATACCTATTTATAAATGTAATGGAAAACCTTTTAATAAACCCAAGCCAACTGTAGCCAAAGAGAAAAATATGAAAGATTGAAAACAAATGAGGTAAACTTTCACCTCAAGAAATGAGAAAAGAACAAAATAAATGCAGGAAAGTAGGGATAAATATAGAGAATATAAGAAATTAATAAAATGAAAAGGTTGGATTGGCAAATATAACCAAAGGTGAATAGCTTTTAAAGACCAATAAAGTTATCAAACCTTAGTCAGAGACATAACCTGCAAATATCCTCTCCCATTCTGAAGGTTGTATGTTTGCTTTACTTACTGTGTTCTTGGCTGTGCAGAAGCTTTTTAGTTTGATCAGATCCCAGTAATGTATTTTTGGTGTTGCTTCCATTGCCTGGGGGGGGTCCTCCTCATAAAGTATTCTCCCAGGCCAATTTCTTCAAGTGTTTCCCCTGCACTCTCTCTAAGAATCTTTATAGTTTCATGTCTTAAGTTTAAATCTTTTATCCAGTGAGAGTCAATTTTTGTTAATGGTGAAAGGTGTGGGTACAGTTTCAGTCTTCTACAAGTTGCCAGCCTATTTTCCCAGCACTATTTGTTAAATAGGGAATCTTTCCCCCAATTTATATTTTTGATAGGCTTATCAAAGATCAAATGACGATAAGTATTTGGGTTCATCTCTTGGTTCTCAATTCTGTTCCATACATTTACGTATCTATTTTTGTGCCAGTACCATACTGCTTTGATCACTATAGATTTATAGTATAGATTGAAGTCTAGTAGTGTGACTCCTCCTGATTTGTTTTTTTTGAGGCAGAGCCTCAAGCTGTCCCCCCCTGGGTAGAGTGCCATGGTATCACAGCTCACAGCAACCTCCAACTCCTGGGCTCAAGTGAGTCTCCTGCCTCAGCCTCCCAAGTAGCTGGGACCACAGGCGCCTGACACAGTGCCCGGCTATTTTTTTTCTTTTTTTTTGGTTGCAGCTGGCATTGTTGTTGGGCAGGCCGGGCTGGATTCGAACCTGCCACCTTAGGTGTGTGTGGCTGGCACCTTAGCTACTTGAGCCACAGGTTGCTGAGCCTGTTTGTTTTTAAAAGACAGAGTCTCACTTTGTTGCCTTGGTAGGGTGCTGTAGTGTCACAGCTCACAGCAACCTCCAGCTTTTGGGCTTAGGTGATTCTTGTGCCTCAGCCTCCTGAGTAGTTGGGACTATAGGTGCCCGCCATAAAGCCCAGCTATTTTTTTGTTGCAGTTTGACCAGGGCCAGGTTCGAACCTGCCGCCACCCTCGGTGTATGGGGCCAACACCCTACCCACTGAGCCACAAGCGCCACCCTCCTCATTTGTTTTTATTTCTGAGTAATGTCTTGGCTATTTGAGGTTTTTTGTGGTTCCGTATAAAACAAAGTACTATTTTTTCCAGATCTTTAAAATATGACAGTGGTGCTTTGATAGGGATTACATTAAATTTGTATATTGCTTGGGTAATATGGACATTTTCACAATGTTGATTCTTCCCAGCCACGAGCATGGTATGTTTCTCCATTTGTTAACATCTTCAGATATTTCTTTTCTCAGAGTTTCATAATTCTCTATTTTATAGAGATCTTTCATGGCCTTTGTTAGGTAAATTCTCAAATATTTCATCCTTCTTTAGCACTACTGTAATGGCCTACAGACACATGAAAAAATGCTCATCATTTTTAATCATCAGAGAAATGCAAATCAGAACCAATTTAAGATATCATCTAACTCCAGTAAGGGTGGCTCACATAACAAAAATCACAAAACTACAGATTTTGGTGTAGATGTGGAGAAAAGGGAACACTTCTGCACTGCTGGTGGGACTGCAACTTAATGTGTCCCTTTTGAAAAGAAGTATGGAGAATACTCAGGGATCTAAAAGTAGACCTGCCATTCGATACTGCCATTCCTCTACTAGGAGTATATCCAAAAAACCAAAAATCACTTTATAACAAAGATATTTGTGCCAGATTGTTCATTGCTGTTCAATTCATAATAGGTGAGTCTTGGAAGAAACCCAAGTGCCCATCCACCCATGAATGGATTAATAAATTGTGGTATATGTATACTATGGAATATAACACAGCCTTAGAAAAGATGGGAGACTTTACCTCTTTTATATTTATATGGACAGAGCTGAAACATATCCTACTTAGTAAAATATCTCAAGAATGGAGGGAAAAGTATCCAATGTACTCAGTACTATTATGAAACCAATTTACAATCACTCACACTTTCATATGAGAAGTAGATCACACTATGGCCCAGGATGAAGGGGGGTATGGGTGGGGAGGGAGGAGGTCCGATGGAGAGAGGGTGAATGGCCAGACCACACCTATGGTGCATATTGCAAGGGTACATGTCAGATCTACCAAGTTTAGAGTATAAATGTCTTAACACAATAATTAAGTAAATGAAGTGAGAGATATATTAACTAGTACATTGTAAACATTCCAAATTGTATATGAATTCAGCACATGTACCCCATAAATGCATTAATGTATATGTGATTTACCTTTTTATGATTTAATTTAAAAAAGACCAATAAAGTAAAATTTCAGAAAGTGTTAATATAAAGGATAACTTCTCCCCAAAAGATAAGATAAAAATGGAGGGGGGGAGTATATATCTACACATATAGAAGAAATTTTTTTAAAGTTCTGGGAGAATATTATGTAAGACTTTATACAAACAAATTGGAAAATTTAGGTGAAATGGGAATTTTTCTATGACAATAAATTTTTTAATAAGCTGAAAAAAGATAAGAAAAATAGAAAAAGAGTAATGATCTAGGAAAGATTGAACTGTAAGCAAACATATTTTCCATCTTTTCTCCTTTACCTCTCTCTCCCCTCCTCCATTACATATGTGTACACACTTTTCAGGAAATACCAAACTCAGTTTTTCATGTGAATCTCACCATATCTGAAAGGATTAGTTTAGGATTTCTCAACTTTTCACACTATTGATTGACATTTTAAACTGGATAATTTTTGTTGTGGGTTTGTTGTGTATCTGCTAGAAGTCAGTAGCACATCCCCAAGTTATGACAGGCAAAAATACCTCCAAATATGGAGTTTTGGGTTCCACAATGACAGCATGAAACAGCTGGCTTCACTAACCCCCCACAAAACCCAAAAACAAATAGTGCTGCAACTATCACTGGGAATATCCCCAAAATCAAGTATGTGGTTGATACCCTATATAGGGCCCCAGAGAAATAAAAATACTAAGCAGATGGTAGGAAAATTGGATTTCCATATCCACAATACCCTTCAATCTGCCTACCACCAAGTGCATGGGAAATTTCTACCCAACTCACAAGTTTCTACACTGGAAAAAAATGAGTTTCAAATGGACTACCAGAATCTCCCACTATCTTGAGTTCCCTGGCAGAAGATCCCTACCTCAACTGACGGGAAGCATTGTGAATGCTTGAAGGGAGAAATATCCCTGAGGACAGCCAGAGACAAAGGACAACAGGGTGGGATTACCATTCTCAGCCCTGAAATTGTTGTGTAACTCAGCCAGAGGAGATGTCAAATCAGAATGAATATCTAGCAACACTGCTTTGTAGGTCATTACACTGGTCCCCTGGGCACAGACCCTGGCCCCCACAGCCAGGATATTCCCATTGGTAACCTCCACGCCCAGGATGGAGGTTGCACTGATAGTTTGCTAGGTCTAAATCAAACCTAGCCTTTAGGTTGTCTAGTGCCAAGAAGGAGGCAGTGACCTAGTGGGGAGGAAAAAAAGAGGGAGAAATTTAATAGGTTAAGTTATAAAGACACTCTGAGGAAATATACATAGTGAAAACCCAAGCAAGCCAGACAGAGAAGACTGGAATAAATAATCCTTTGAAACAAATATATAGACATAAGTCTACAAGAAACGTCAAATGGAACCATGACCCCCTCAAGTGCACTAAGCAAGGAACTACCGATATGTGAGCTCTCTGACCAAGAATTCAAAATTACAATTTTAAGGAAACTTAGTGATCTCCAATATAACACCAAAAAGCTATTTGAAATAATAATAAAAAAATCCAGCAAATCTTGGAATTAAGAAATACATTTGCTGAACTAAAAAATTCATTAGGAGCTGTCAGAAGCAGAGTGGCTCAAGCAAAGGAAAGAATCAGTGACTGTGAATGAAAATAGCCTATTTGAAAACATACATAGTAGAAAAAAGAATGAGAAGGAATAAAGAACACCAAGAAGATAAAGACATTTACCTCAGAAGAACAAATCTATTAAGTCTGGGGCTTCAAGAGGGAGCTAAGCAAGAGCAAGGGTTAGAAAGCCTATTCAAAAACTATCAGAAAACTTTTCAAAACTTGAAAAACATGTAAATATTTAGGTACCAGAAGAGCAGGTAACACTAAACAGATTTGATCCAACTAATATTCCCCCAAGGCATATAATAATTAAACTCCCAAAGGTCAAGAACAAAGAGAGGATCCTAAAGCAACAAAACAACAACAAAAAAAGATATAAAGAAGCTCCAATTCATCTGGCAAGAACAGACTTCTCAACAGAAAACATTGCAGCAGGTCAGGAGGCAGTGGGACATTTTCAAAGTGCTGAAAGATATCAACTAGCACTGATGAATACTTTTGGAATAGTATCAGCAACACTATCGTTCAAATACAGGGAGTAACAGTCTTTTCCCAGCAAACAAAAACTGAAAGAATTTGCCACAACCATACTCATCATACAAGAAATGCTAGAGGGAGGTCTTACACCTGAAATAAAAGAATTAACACTGTGCTAAAGACAACATTTGAAGGTATAAAAAGTACTGGTAAAATACATACATAAACCTTGTGGGGTACAGTCCACTCATAACTCTAGTATGAAGCCTAAAAGACAAATCTGTCAAACACAGTAATAGCTACAGTAACTTTCTAAGAGATAGGTAATATAAAAATAGGTAGGTGCACAGTAACTTTCTAAGAGATAGGTAATATAAAAATAGGTAGGTGCTGTGCCTCACACTTGTAATCCTTGCACTCTGGGAGGCCAAGGCAAGTGGATTGCCCAGAGCTCACAGGTTGGAGACCAGCCTGAGCAAGAGCAAATCTCCATCTTTAAAAATAGCCAGCTGTTGGGGCAGGCACCATAGTCCCAGCTACTTGGGAGGCTGAGGCAAGAGAATTGCTTAAGCCCAGAGAGTTGGAGGTTGCTGTGAGCTGTGATACCACAGCACTCTACTGAGGGTGACAAAGTGAGACTCTTGTCTAAAAAAAAAAAGTGAAAATGTGGGTGGAGGATGGAGCTAAAATAACTTGTTATTTATATCAGATGTTTTTTGTAAGCTTCTTGGTAACCACAATGCAAAAACTTATAATAGATTCACTAAAATTAAAAAGCAACTAATTAAAACATACTACCAGAGAAGTCACTTAACCAGAAGGGAAAAAAGAAAAAGGAAGAGTTATAAAACAACCAGAAAACAAGCAACAATATGGTACTAATAGGTCCTTATCAACTTGCCAACAATAACCCTACATGTAAATGGATTCAATTCTCTAATTAAAAGACAGTGGCTAAATGGATAAAGAAATAAGATCTTATTAAAAGCTGCTGGCTTGGCACCTGTGGCTCAAGCGGCTAAGGCGCCAGCCACGTACACCTAGGGTGGCGGGTTCGAATCCCCAGCCCGGGCCCGCCAAACAACAATGATGGCTGCAACCAAAAAATGGCCGGGCGTTGTGGCGGGCGCCTGTGGTCCCAGCTACTTGGGAGGCTGAGGCAGGAGACTCACTTGAGCCCAGGAGTTAGAGGTTGCTGTGAGCGTGATGCCATGGCACTCTACCCAGGGGGACAGCTTGAGGCTCCGTCTCAAAAAAAAAAAAAATAAAAGCTGCTTACGAGAAATCCACTTCATTTATAATGACACACATAGACTGAAAGTGAAGGGATACACAAAGATAATTCTTGCAAGATAGAACCAAAAAAGAACCAAGAGTAGCCATACCTGTATCAGGTAAAACAGACAAGTCAAAGCCTAAAAAGAGGCCAGACATGATGGCTCATGCCTATGTTCCTATCACTTTTGGAAGCTGAGGGGGGAGGATTGCTTCAGAACAGGAGCTCAAGGCCAGCCTTGAAAGTAACAAGATCCCGTTTCTACAAAAAAAATAGAAAACTTACCCAGGTATGGTAACATGTGCCTATATTCCCAGCTAATCTGGAGGCTGAAGCAGGAGGATTGCTTGAGTCCAGGATGTTGAGATTGCAGTGAGCTAGGATGAGGGAACTCTAGTTCTAATGACAGAGCAAAATCATATCTCAAAACAAAACCTATAAAAAGAGACACTGAGGCAGTACCTGTGGCTCAAAGGAGTAGTTTGTTGGCCCCATATGCCAGAGGTGGCGAGTCAAACCCAGCCCCAGCCAAAAATAAAAAAAGAGACAAAGGAGGTCACTATATAACGATAAAGGAGTCACTTCAGCAAGAGAATATAATAACAAATATCTGTGCACTCAGCACTGGAGCACCCAAGTATGAAGAAAACATTGATAGATATAAAGAGAGAGTTAGATTGCCATATAAAAATAGCAGGGAACTTCAACACCTCACTCTAAATAACAGACAGATCATCCAGACAGAAAATCAACAAAGAAACACTGGAGTTAAACTACACCCTAGACCAGGACATTTTCCCTAACACTACAGTATATACATTGTTTTTGTCAGTGCACATAACATTATCCAAAATTGACCATATCCGAGGCCACAAAACAAATCCCAACAAATTCAAACAAGTAGGCATCATGTCAACTATCTTTTATATCTATAATGAGGAAAATTAGAAATTAACATCAAAAGAAATCTCAGAAACTATACAAACACATGGAAATTAAACATGCTCCTGG
This sequence comes from Otolemur garnettii, assembly GCF_000181295.1. Classification (NCBI taxonomy): domain Eukaryota; kingdom Metazoa; phylum Chordata; class Mammalia; order Primates; family Galagidae; genus Otolemur; species Otolemur garnettii. The sequence continues at coordinate 5,346,086 of NW_003852476.1, read as the reverse complement.
ATCTCAGTGGGTCAAGGAAGAAATTAAGAAGAAAAATTAAAATTTTATTGAAACAAATGAAAATGAAAAGATAATGTACAAAAATCAGTGGATACAGTAAAAGCAGTACTAAGAAGTATATAGTAATGAATGCCTACTCAAAGTAGAAAGACTTCAGATAACCTAATGATGTACCGTAATGAATTAGGAAAGCAAAGTCAAAGCACACTTAGTGTTCATAAAAGTAAAGAAATAATAAAGATCAGAGCAGAAATAAATGAAATTGAGACTAAAAAAAAAGATCAAAAAAAGTTACTTTTTTGAAAAGATAAAACAACATTAACAAACCTTCAGCTACAAGAAAAAAAGTGAGAGATGCAAATAAATCAGAAATGAAAATGGAGCCATAACCAAGACCACAAAAAATATAAAGAATAATTAGAGGGTGGCACCTGTGACTTAGTGAGGGTGGCAGATTCAAACCTGGCCCTGGCCAAACCGCAACAACAGCAAAAATAGCTGGATGTTGTGGTGGGTGCCTGTAGTCCCAGTTACTTGGGAGGCTGAGGCAGGAGAATCGCCTAAGTCCAAGAGCTGGAGTTTGCTGTGAGCTATGATGCCACAGCACTCTACTGAGGGTGACAAAGTAAGACTCTGTCTCAAAAAAAAAAAAAAAAGAAGAAGAATTAGAAATTGAAACAATTATAAGCCAACTAGAAAAACCTAGAAGAAATATATAAATTTCTGGACACATAGAACCTACCAAGACTGAAGCATGAATAAATAGAAAACCTCAGCAAACCAACAAGGCATAATGAGATTGAAGCCATAATAAAAAGCCTCTCATCAAAGAAAAGCCTAGAACCTGATGGATTCTCTGCTGAATTCTATCAAAATTAATAGAACTACAATAATACCAATTCTACTTAAACTTTTCAAAAAAATTGAAGAGGAGGAAATACTTGCAGACTCATTCTGTGAGGCCAGCAGTACATGATACCAAAGCCAGGTAAGGACACACAAAAGGAAAACTACCAACTATTATAACTGATGAGGATAGATACAAAAGTCCAACAAAATAGTAGCAAAACCAAATTCAACATCACATTAAAAAGTCTGTTCACCATGATCAAATGGTATTCATGCCAGGAGGCAAGAATGGCTCAACATATGGTAATCAATAAACATAATATGCGCATACATCACATGAACAGAACCAATAACAAAAACTAGTTGGTAATTTTAATAGATGAATGTGATGAAATTCAACGTCCTTGAGATAAAAACCCTTAAGAAACTGAAAATGGAAGTTACTTCAACATAACAGAAATCCATATATGAGTAAGGCTCAGCTAATGTTGAAAGCCATTCCTCTAAGATCTGTGACAGGGATGTGCTCTTTCATAATTATTTTTTTGTTTTTAGAGACAGAGTCTCAGTTTGTCACCCTTGGTAGAGTACCGTGGCGTCACAGCTCACAGCAACTTCCAGCTCCTGGGCTTTGGCAATTCTCTTGCCTTAGCCTCCTGAGTAGCTGGGGCTACAGGCACAAACCAAGCTTAACAGTGTAACAGTAAAAGAAAAATAGACAATAGTCAACCTTGGTTTTCCCAAATGTGCCGTGGTGGTTCAGCAACTTGTCAGGGACCAGCCTTGACATGTGGTGGTTTACTTCCTAGTGGCCTGGTGGTGTGAGGAGATCAAAACATTTTTAATAGGAGTTATAGAATATTAATATAGAGAAATAATAGGCTCAGTGCCTGTAGCACAGTGGTTACAGTGCCAGCCACATACACTGAGGCTGGCGGGTTCAAACCCAGTCCAGGCCAGCTAAACAACAATGACAACTGCAACCAAAAAATAGCCAGGTGTTGTGACTGTAGTTCCAGCTGCTTGGGAGGCTGAGGCAAGGTAATCACTTCAGCCCAAGAGTTTGAGGTTGCTGTGAGCTGTGATGCCATGGCATTCTACCAAGGGCAACACAGTGAGACTCTGTCTCAAAAAAAAAAAAAAAAGAAAGAAAGAAAAAGGAAGGAAAGAAAGAAAGAAAAAATAAAAGACACAGACAAAGAGACAGTTTTAAGAGCATCAGGGCTCAGGAGGCAGCATACAACTTCCTCCTGAGGCGTCCAGTATGCTGCGCTAAGTATTAGGCTAGCTCTGTATTTATTTCATACATCAGTGTTACAGTCATAAATCTCATTAAAGCAAGGCAAACAATCCTGTCAAGGTTCTTGCTGCTCTTGCATTCCTACTAACTAGACTAACTCTACAGCTGATTACCTTAATTGCATGGATTTACTTGTTACTTTTTACTGCTTCTAAGTATTAATGAAAACAAAGTCTTGATAAAGAAGCCAATCAGAGGCTGACTCAAGGACCAAATCCTAGCTGACCCACAGTCACACACCACAGATGTGATGTTTTAATACTCTGACAGCCTTGTGTCCAAACAGATAGACTCCTGTGGTCTTATCTGGAGGAGGTCTAATCTGGTCTAATCTTTCTTCTCCTTATTTGGTCCAGAGCAAGTCATCCTGAGTTGGACAAAGTTTAAAGAATTAACATTCTTAACTCCCAAAACCCACTTCCTTGGAGCATACATCCTTGCTCTGGCAGAAAGCAGCTTCAAGGCCTCCAGCCAGCTGCAGTGCTGCAGCTATGAGGGAGGCAGGGATATACAACACGCCAGTCTTCAGGAATATTAAAGTGACAGGATCTTGCACTCTGTGCTCAAAGTCAGAAAAATGGGTCTGAATCAATTCCCCATAACTATCTCCCTTTGTCCGGACCTTATTCCCTATTCCTAATAATATTTTTAATCTACTAACAATTGATAAATATTAGTTTCAAATTTATAAAACCATTATTACTACTAATGCAAGCACATCAAGATATGACTCCTCCCTTAAGTATTCCCACATGCACTCTTCAAAACTCTATCAATGTGATTCCCTACAGCAACATATTAATAAAATATTTTAAATAATTTAAAATAAAAGGTTTTTTTGTTTTTTTGTTTGTTTGTTTTAGAGACAGAGTCTCACTTTATCGCCCTTGGTAGAGTGCAGTGATGTCACAACTCACAGCAACCTCCAACTCCTGGGCTTAGGCAATTCTCTGCCTCAGCCTCCTGAGTCACTAGAACTACAGGCACCCACCAGAAGGCCTGGCTATTTTTTTGTTTGCAATTTGGCCAGGGCGGGTTCCAACCTCACTATATGGAGCTGGTGCCCTACCCACTAAGCCACAGGTACCGCCAAAATAAAAGATTTTTAAAGGAATGTTAAAGAGAGGGCTTTGTAATTTCATATATCAAAATGTTCTCTCTCACATATTGCAAGCGTACAAGTCAGATCTGTCAAGTGTAGAACATAAATGTCTTAACACAATAATCAAGTAAATGAGGCGAAAGCTATGTTGATTGGTTTGATGTAACCACATCAGATTGCATAAAAAAAAAAATCAATGCATTGTACCTCACATGTGCATAAATGTATTCATGATCTATGTGTATTTGAATTAATAAAAAAAATGAGGTAATCAGTTGAGAAAATAGTAGAATTCACTTGATTAATCATAAATATGAATGGTATAAAATTTATAAAAGTTTCTAGAACTAAATGTAGAACTTAAATGTTGAAATACTGCTGTGTATAGTTACCATACTTATCAAAATCGTCAAATTTTTTGACAGTCTTAAACTTTTTTTGTTTCTCAGTATTTGACTTAGTATTTTGTATGTAGTGGTTTCAATTAATGTTTATAGTTGTAGATATTGATAATGGTGGTGATAATGATGAGGATAAAATACAAGGCCTGAGTAGCTATGGCAAGTAAAAGAATCTTTATTGTTTTGTGTAGCCTGTTCTTTTTTTTCCACTTTTTTTTTGATGCTTAATTTCTTTTTTCCAGATATTTAATGACTCTTCTGTGAATAGCCATTCAAAATGTTCACAAGTTACAGCTAAAAAAGGTTCACAAAATTTTATGCAATTCAGGTAACCTTTAAAAATTAGAAAATGATTGACTTTCTGAAATAATCTATGAATATAAACTCAGAAAAAACTATAAAAAGTGTATTTGTTGCATTTTAGGTTGTTGACCTCCCAGAAACAATTAAATTGCAATCAGTGGTTTGAAAAAGGAGATACAGGTATTTGCTTGCTGTTCATATTTTTCCTAAGAAGTAGGGGTAATAATACATTATATTAGGTTTTTATACTATTAAAATAATCATTTGAGTTGTTTGTATTTCTGGTTAACTGAAATTAACTGTCTTAAAAATACATTTTATGTCTGTCTTTAAGATATATTTTTCCTTAAATGTAAAATAAATACATTTCATTGTAGAATATTTGGAAAACAAAGAAAAATATAAAGGATAGAAAAATACCACCACTCAGACATAAATTACACCATACATACTGGTATATGCTATTTTAAACTTTGTTTCTTTGCATACATATGTTTAGTTCTTTCTTCTCTTCAAATTTAACTATATTATATTTATAATTTTGTGTTCTTTTTTCCCACTTGACAGACAGGTATTTTTACCATGTCATTAAATAGATTTTATTTATAACAACTGCGTAATGTTCCATTGTGTGGATATGCATAATTTATTTGGCCACTGTGTCATATTGGATATTTTGTTGTTTCTAGTTCTTTTTACTATTATCACCAATTCTACTACACTCTTTTACATTAATCTTTTACTATTTTGGCCTTTTTTAAAAATAAAACCGCAGAAGAGTCACAGGATATATGTATGAGTTTATTATCTGTGAGTCACCTAGCTGTTGGAACAAACTTTGACACACCCTTGAAAATACTAACTCCTCCTCTCTCTAAGTATACAGATGGTGCCAAAAAAGTATACATATTTTGAGAAAGGAAAAACTGCATTAAAGTATAATAATATATACTGATAACAAAATATGAATATAAATCACATTAGAGTACCTCTTGTAATTGAAGAAGTCCAATGTGATAATATACAATTATGGGGCATATAAAAGTCTTTGCCACCTCTTGTCTGATTATTGAGATTTATTTTGAAATTGAAAAATGGCTTATTCTGATGACATGAAAATTCTGTAAATAGATGTATATTTAGTATGGCCAAATAATATACTATTTCTATCACTCTTAGCATGGGATTCACACAATACAATATGCTTCTTTCACACAGATGAATATTTTCCCTGCTTTATTCTAGGAGAAAAAAATTGTACTTTACCTGTAAAAGTAATATGTTCTACCTGTTTATAATCTCTTATACTTATATATGCCAAGCTGACAGAATGTTAGACAAGAAGGAATAGCTATTCTGTAGGAATAATGCACTATTACTGTAGAGATGTGGGGAATATATATATTTGGCATAGTCTTTCCTGATGTTCAATGTATGGGACTTCATACCCAAGAAGGCATATAATTATTTTGGAAGGAAAAGAAGACTCTTTTCAATAATCTCTAAATCCATCTTTTGAAGAAATTAGTATGTGGTGAAAAATAATGTTTATGACTTAAATACAAGAGACAAAAAGTATAAAGATTCTGTAAGATCAGGTAGAAAAATACAGTCATAACTTTAAGATAGGAAAGGAGTTTTCAAATAAGAATTAAAAAACCTAATCATTAGACTGGGTGTGGTGGATCACGCCTGTAATCCAAGCACTCTGGGAGGCTGAGGAGAGTGGATTGCTTGAGCTCAGGAGTTAGAGACCAGTCTCAACAAAAGTGAGACCTTTGTCTCTACTAAAATAGAAAAACTGGGGCAAGAGGATTGCTTGAGCCTAAGAGTTGGAGGTTGCTGTGAACTATGATGCCGCAGCACTCTACCCAGGGGGACAGCTTGAGATGCTGTCTCAAAAACTAAACTAAAATAATCCCAGTCATAAAAGAAAGATTGATAAAATTAGCTAAATTAAAATTAAGATTTCAGTCCATCAAAAGATACTATAAAAATAGTAGTGGGGGAGGTGGTGGTGGAGGCAAGATCGCTGACCAGAGCCAGCTTTCCACAGAGGCTCCTGTCCAGAAGGAGAGTTAAAAGACAGAACGTTAGCAAGTAAGCTGATGGTTTGGAGCTGAGCCAAGAGAGAAGGTTGAAGAACACACATCAACCCTGCTGAGGGGAGCTGCAACCCCAAGGATACAAACAATAGGTACAAAATCCAATGCCAAGCGGACAGGAGTTCCCTCCCCCAAGTGAATGGCTCACAGTATACTTTCTACAAATAAGGGATTGTTTGTTCAGACATCCTCCCATTTTATCCTATGGGAGAGACCCTCTAAAAACCAGACCTCCTTCCCCTACTAGGGTGCCATGGCACTCTCCTGTCAGGCATAAAACTGTATATATTCTTTACCTGCAATTCTGAACTTCCAGCAATCCCCTCCACTCTCACCCCAAGATCTGGAAGCCTGTCACCCACAGTGTCAAGATTCTTGGGCATTTCCTGGAGAGGTGTGGACAGGGCACGGGCTATTGCAGGTCTGTGCTGATTCTGCAGCATGGGGGTAAGGAGGAGACTGTGGACTAAAAGAACCTGACAGGAGATGGAGAGGTGGTACCCTGTGGCACAGAGCAGCAGTGGCAGCAGCAGGAACTATAGGGCTCCCACCCCTGGGGATATTTTGGAGAGACACTCCCTGTCTCTCTGGGCAACCAGAGAAATCCGGGCATCTTCTCCAGTGGCAGACACTGGTGGGACAGAACTGGGATGGTAACACAGGCCATGTGAGTAAAGGGTATGCCTGAGGTGGTACCTGTCAGGGCGGGGTACAGGGAAGACGAAGAATAAAAGACATGTGCACAGAGGCAGCATAATCCCAGGGTGTGGCTGAGCCAGGACTGCTTTAGTGAGCCTAAGAAGCACCCAGCCCTTAAAGGATCATAGCTGAAACAAAGGCAGGTGGCCAGAGGCTGGAAATCAGAGCCAAGTGTGAGCTCTAACCACACCTGCCCCAACACAGACTGTAGCAGAGACAGACACACCAGCTCCAGGCAGTGTCAGATTCTGTGAACTCAAACAGCACCTGGTCCACAGGGGAATATAGCCAGGACAGAATCACAAATTCTGTGAAAATATAAGTGTCAGCAACATCAATCAGGAGCAGGGCTGGACCTGAGTGAACTGCCCCAGCTTCCATTAATCATCTGAGGTTGTCAGGCCTCAGGATGGTGGCAGAGTATGGAGGCCTGGCTGAGGAGGCATAGATCTCCCTGTGACTCAGGTAGGTGCAATCCCCTGGAGGAGCATCTGCTCATTGGAGGGAACTGTGAAGAAAAGGTGATCAAGGGTATCCATATAGGGTCAGAAGAGATCAAACTTTCACTCTTCGCAGATGATATGATTGTATATCTGGAAAACACCAAGGATTCTACTAAAAAACAGAAGTGACCAAGGAATACAGTAGTTGTCTCAGGTTACAAAGTCAACACTCAAGAATCTGTAGCCTTTATACATACCAACAATAGTCAAGCTGAAAAAATAGTCAAGGACTCTATTCTGTTCACAGTATGCCAAAGAAAGAGAACTATGAAACTCTAAGAAAAGATATAGCTGAAGATGTTAAATGGAAAAACATACCATGCTCATGGCTGGGAAGAATCAACATTGTTAAAATGTTTATACTACCCAAAGCAATATACAATTTTAATGCAGTCCCTATTAAAGTTGCACTGTCGTACTTTAAAGATCTCATTTTATATGAAATAAAAAAAAAAAACTTTGAATAGCCAAGACATTACTCAGAAATAAAAGCAAAGCAGGAGGAATTATGCTATCAGACCTCAGATTACACTATAAATCCGATAGTAATCAAAACAGCATGGAACCGGCACAAAAACAGAGAGGTAGATGTATGGAACAGAATAGGGAACCAAGAGATGAACCCAGCTACTTACTGTCATTTGATCTTTGACAAGCCAATTAAAAATATTCAGTGGGAAAAAGATTCCCTATTTAACAAATGGTGTTGGGTGAATTGGCTAGCGACCTGTAGAACACTGAAACTGGGCCTACACCTTTCACCATTAACTAAGATAGATTCTCACTGGATTAAAGATTTAAACTTAAGACATGAAACTATAAAAATACTAGAAGAAAGTGCAGGGAAAACACATGAAGAAATTGGCCTGGGTGAATATTTTATGAGGAGGAGCCCCCCCCAGCAACATCAAAAATACATTACTGAGACTTGATCAAACTAAAAAGCTTCTGCACAGCCAAGAACACAGTAAGTAAAACAAGTAGACAGCCCTCAGAATGGGAGAAGATATTTGCAGGTTATGTCTCCAACAAAGGTTTAATAACCAGAATCCACAGAGAACTCAAACGTATTAGCAAGAAAAGAACAAGTGATCTCATCTCAGGGTGGGCAAAGGACTTGAAGAGAAACTTCTCTGAAGATAGGCGCATAGCCTACAGACACATGAAAAAATGTTCATCATCTTTAATCATCAGAGAAATGCAAATCAAAACTGCTTTGAGATATCATCTAACTCCAGTAAGATTAGCCCACATCACAAAATCCCAAAACTGTTGATGTGGATGTGGAGAAGAGGGAACACTTCTACACTGCTGGTGGGAATGCAAACTAATACATTCCTTTTGGAAAGATCTTTGGAGAACACTTAGGGATCTAAAAGTAGACCTTCCATTCGATCCTACAATTTCTCTACTAGGTATATATCCAGAAGACCAAAAATCACATTATAACAAAGATATTTGTACCAGAATGTTTATTGCAGCCAAATTCATAATTGCTAAGTCATGGAAGAAGCCCAAGTGCCCATTGACCCATGAATGGATTAATAAATTGTGGTACCTGTACACCATGGAATATTACGCAGCCTTAAAGAATGATGGAGACTTTACATGTTTACATGGATGGTGCTGGAACATATTCTTCTTAGCAGAGTATCTCAAGAATGGAATAAAAAGTATCCAAGGTACTCAGCCGTACTATGAAACCAATTTATAGCTTTCATATGAAAACTATAACCAAATTATACCCCAAGAAGAAGGGGAGAGGGAAGAGAGGGGTGGAGGGAGGATAATTGGTAGGACCACACCTACGGTGCATCTTACAAGGATACATGTGAAATTTACTGTGTAGAATATAAATGTCTTAACACAATAACTAAGAAAATGCCATGAAGGCTATGTTAACCAGTTTGATGAAAATATTTCAAATTATATATAAAACCAGCACATTGTACCCCATGATTGCATTTTTGTACATAGCTATGATTTAATAAAAAAGGCATAAAAATAGTAGAAGGCAAATGAATAAGCCAAAGAATAAAACTGTCCAAAGATTAGTTTCCAAAACGTGTAGAGAACTACAAATTAAGAAAAAGATAATCCAATTGAAAGTCTGTGAAAATGTGTGAATAGGTACTTCAAAAAGGAGAAACTTTTGTAGCAGATGAACATATGAAAAGATGCTTAGAAAGTCAGGGAACTGCAAAGTAAAATCACAGTGAGGTATCATTATACATCTAACAGATTGGCAAAATTCAGAAAGTGTGACACTACTCAGTATTGATGAGAATGTAGGACAATAGGAACGCTCATAAACTATTAGTGGGAACAATCATTAATAAATGTTTCTACATTGAGAACAAACCTAAATTATAATTGGATCTAATAATTTTGTTTGGTGAGACTGAATGAATTCCAGGGGGTAGTTCAAGATGACTAATTAGCACAATGAAAATTATCAGAACCACTTTGGAAAAATTTAGCATCTGGTAAAATGGGAGATATACACACCTTATCCCTCATAATTCCACTCCTAGGCATAGAAGGTAACAAGTTCTTGAACTCATCTTAGAAAAAGTGCTATATTCCTCATTGCTAAATATCACTATAGTCACTTTAAAAGTACTTTCCTGTGCAAGAGCATAGTCCACTCTTCAAAACAATTTTGGAACTCTTTTTCTGTAATGATCATCAGAGCTATTGTCCTAAGAGGTCTGACAGTTAAGTTTGTGAACATGACACCATGTGTCTGCATTGGCAGCACTGTATTAGCAACTCATTAAGGTTTCATAACTTTTGTGTATCAGTGTCTTGCTATGTGGTGTTCATCATTGTGTATTTTTGTGTGCCATAGACAACAGCTTTGATGGCCATTCCAGAAAAGGAGTTCCAAAATTGCTTTAAGAGGTGCACTAGGTGCTGGCATCTGTGCATAGCTTCCCAGGAGCTTCATAGTGATAATCAGCAATGAGGATTGTAGTACTTTTTCTGAGGATGAGTTCATGGACTTCTTTGTCAGACATTGTATACCTAGAGAACAACTATATGTATGCAAAAATATATGTAAAAGAATGTTCGGAACATCATTGGTCGTAATAGCCTGATAGCAGAAACACCCCAAATGCCCATTTGCTGTAAAATAAATAGAAGTACTATGTACAATGTCTCTGTGAAGTGATATGGATGAACCTCACAATCATATTCAAAACAAAAAGGCAAGCCATAAGAACACACATATATTATTTCATTATATGACATTTAAAAACAGGAAAAATGAACTCTATTAGGTGATAAAACTATATATAGCAAATTAAGGAAATAATTATCACAAAAGTCCAGATAGTGATTACCTCTGAGCAGGATGACATGGAGAATATGGAACCTTTTGGAGAGCTCATGATGTTCTGATTACCTGGTTGTTCTCTTTATAATTTTGTTAAACTGTTGGTATCATGTTTTATTCTCTTGTCTGTATATGTTTGCCTTTTTATAGGTTAAAAACAATTAGAAGATTGGTAATTTCAAATGGCTAGATTAATATGTTTTATTTTACAATAAAATTGGAAGAAGAAAATAATAGTTTGTTCTCATGTAATGAAACAGATGCTGAGTATGGAGAGAAAGGGACAGTAAGACAGTTAAGAGAATCAAAATGTACTTCACAAGTAAGTCAAATATTGATTTTTAATTTCTAAGCAAATCATTCTACTTTAAAATAGTCTATATCCATTTTAATTTCAGATTTAATATAATTAAGGTTATTTATGTGAGATGTTAACTTGGTGGTCAGACTTCTAGGAAGTTACTGATTTCATTTTTCATGTTAAAAATTAAGCTACAAAAAATTTACATGAAAATGTACCATAAGTTGTCCGTAATTTGACTACGTATTGAGAGCAAAACTAAACATAATTGAAGAAAACAATTTTTTTGGTAAGATTGTGTAGCCCATATAGCCTATGGCTAGGAGGAGTGAGTTATAAGAAATACCTGTAATGGAACACCTTGGTGAAAAGGGCATGGGGACAGATTTATTTCTAACAAGCATGAGAGAGCTCGTGAGATGAGAGCATTGGTGAATTGGCCGTCTCTATACCTGTGGTGTTGAGAGGCACAAGATCAGCCTTATATTAGGCTGGAGGAGAAGACAGATAAAAAAGCATGTGCATCCTATCACAGACATGCTTACTCTAACTCTGTCTCCTCTCCTGCCTGCAGAACGCCAGCACAGTGTCTCTGCTGAAGATCACCAAGTTCTACTAAAGACTAAGATCTATCTGTTCTAAGAAGACTGCTTTACTTACTCTAAGACACACACACACTCTCTCTCTCTCCAGCTGAAGTAGATAGCCCTCAAGCAACTAAGAATAACTATTTCTGAGCAAGGTAGCTTAGCGGTTCACATCCGGAACCTACCTAAGCTGGGCCTGAGACCTGGACAGTCCCAGGCCCTGACAAGTGGTGTCAGAAGCAGATCCTGCCAAGATTGAATGATTTTCCATGGCAATTCAAGACCATTGGTTGCCATAAAAATATCCTGGGGGTGTTTTTTAATAGTGGAAAGGTTTAATGTTGGTGGATGAAGGCAATGTTCATCAAGTTTACCCTAGCTTCTAAAGGTTAAAGCAATAGAAATAACATAGTAGTATTCTGCTGTAAAGAAATACAGGTAACAAGCACATTTTAATTTTTTGAGTTAGACCCAAATTGTTTCTTTAAGAAGATTTGATGTGACAAGTATATGTGAGAAATCATATCTCTGGTCTATAAAATGATATAAAGGAAAGTTAATATTCAAGTTTTCAATCTTTGTAGAGAAAGTAGTATAATAAATTTTTAGGGTGAAAACATACCTAATCACTGAGAGCAAGATTGCTTAAAGGTAAGTTATTCTTCACTTTCAAGGAGGTAGCACATGTTTATGCAATTCTTTGCCCAGATCATAAGGTGGAAATTTAAAAAGCAAAATTATTCTTAACCATTTTTTCAATGAATTCTAGTGTATTTTGCTTTTTATTAATTTTTCAGGTAGGGTGAGGAAGATGGAGCAGGAAAGAAAAGAAAAATCATTCCAATAATTATTTTTCTATTTTTTATTATATATATTTTAGTATTATTTTTTACCAGTTATCCTTATACTTATTTTGTCCATGAAATGATAACACTATGATTAATATGATGTTTTCTACCTCATGCCTTTATGGATATGTCATTTTATTAATGAAGTAGCATTCATTTTTATAGTGTTTTGTTGTTTTGATTTTGCAGGCTGGGTATACAGAACATATTGGGAAGCCAACAGAAAATAATAGTGATGAAATAGAAGAAAGGACTGATAATTTTCCACCAACTCCTGAAATTCCTCTATTTTTAACAACTCCTGAACCTGTGAAAACACCTGAATCTTTAAAAAAGCTACAACTCCCCAAAACCCCCTTATTTGAAAGGTAGGATTTTAAGTAATAATTATAATTAAATTTTTCTATACATTTAGTTATATAAATAAGAAGAATAGTAAAATGCTTAGTCCTTATAATTTTAAAATGTTTATTATGTAGTATTTCAGACATACATAGAGAGAAAAACTATTATAATGAACCTTCATGTACCCCATCATTCAGTTTGAACAATTACTAACATTCTACTATTCTTGTTTCATAGACTCTTTTCCCCTTTTTTCCTGCAAAATTTAGCTGAGATGGCATAGATCCCAAGTACTTTTCCAATTCAATAGTATATAGATTTAAGATTTTCCAGAGGATGAAATATGAATGGAAAAATTTTAAATGTTAAGCTACGGTCACATGTAATAGATGGTGCACTTATCATTAACATGTAATACATTGTGCACTTATCATTAAGTAAAGTTTCAGCAGTCATTTTTCCATGTATTGTAGTATCTGAAGCAAGAATTGCCATCCTGATAGGTAAACTCTTTAGTCATAAATATCTCTAACAAGGTTTTTTTTTTTTTTGAGACGGAGCCTCAAGTTATCCCCCTGGGTAGAGTGCCATGGCATCACGCTCACAGCAACCTCCAATTCCTGGGCTCAAGTGAGTCTCCTGCCTCAGCCTCCCAAGTAGCTGGGACCACAGGCGCCCTCCATAGAGCCTGGCCATTTTTTGGTTGCAGCCATCATTGTTGTTTGGCAGGCCCGGGCTGGGATTCTAACCTGCCACCTTAGGTGTATGTGGCTGGCGCCTTAGCCGCTTGAGCCACAGGTGCCGAGCCTCTAACAAGGTTTTTTAACTTTGGAAACAACAGATTTATAACTTGCAGCCAAGGAAATAGTGCCACATTAAACCTTTTGTTTAGTTCATTCTCTTCCTTAAAACTGAATCCTGAGATTCCTCTAAACATATGTTAAACAGATTTCACTTCATCAGAGATCTCTCACCTATATTCTACATCTGTATTTTAAGTTGGTAGCAAGAGTTTTATCTGTGAATGCTATGCTGTTGACTTAAGCATAGCTTGTTAAAAGTGGAACTAATCATCAAATCTGGGAACTAAAAAAGAAATTAAAATCATATGCTAACTAAAACCTCTTTCCATGTATGAGAAAACTACAGTTTGAAAAATTAAGCAACTCATTCATGGTCACAGAGATAGTTATGGTAGTATTGTTAGACTTCTGTTATATTGAACGGATACTTATGTTAGCACTCTGTGCAATGCACTGTTCTAGACATTTTATAAATATTGCTCATTTAATATTCATGACCACCTTGTGAGGTGTAGCTACATTATTATCCTGATTTTTTTTGATGGGGAAACAGAATCACAGGTGTTACAACTAGTCAGTGTTGAGATTTAAACTCAGACAGTGCTAGTTCTAGTATCCATGGTTTTAACTACTATATTATATGCTGTATTTTCTAATTCTTTTCCCTAGATCATTTCATAGTTTAACTCCCTTATACAATTCTCCATAATGGCTGCTTTCTTATCAAGATTAAAAATTTGTGATTGGATTTTAAGATCTTGAAGACAGTTTAGTGTCAGGGTTAAGAGATTGGACTTTGAATCAGAGTTACTGCATTTATTATCCTTTTGGGCAAATCATTTAATCTTTCTAATGCTTCAAAATCCTCTATTGTGAAATGAGAGTGATAGTAATAATACCAATTTTATAGAGTTATTGTGAGGAATAAGTAAGTTATGCCTTTGGAAGCACCTAGAATAGGTATATTCTCAGTAGGTATTTATATTTATTATTCCAAAATGATTGTTCTAGTGTATTTAACATTATTCTTTACCCCAAACCATCACTTACTATTTTCACTGTAATAACTACTTCCTATCTTTCCTTACCATGCTAATTCTCACCTCTATGCTGTTCCTTATGGTGCTTATCAGTCTGCAGTATGTAATAATGGATTTTTAACATTTTGATGATTTTTTTAATTTCTCAGTAACAGAAATAGAAATGCAGTACCTGAGGTTCAAACACAAAAGGAATCCCCTGGATTTTCTTTTCTTATGAGTTATACTTCTAGATCACCTGGATTGAATTTATTTGATTCTTCTATATTTGAAACAGAAGTCTCATCAGATCAGGTAATATGAGAAGCTGAAATTTTATTTCTTAAAATTGTGCATTGGAACTTTGAGTATTTTCTTGTTTTCAGCTTTATATGCCCCAACAACATCCATCAATTAACAAGACTCTTAGGATAAGGATGATTTAAATTGTAATAAATCATACTTTAAAAATGAATTTAATTACTTAGGAGGCTGAGGCAGGAGGATTGCTCAAACCTAAGAGTTTAAGCTATGAGCTATGATGCTGTGAGCTACGATGTACCCAGACAACAGAGTGAGACTTTGTCTCAAAAAAAAAGAATTTAGCTTTATAGTTAATATTTCTAACTTCTAAATAAAATTTATATGTTCTCAATGTGAAAAATGCTGCACATTATAAGCTGGTCTTTCCAATTACATGTGTGTACATAGCAACATTATCACTGGTTAATCTTAAAGCTCTGATAATAATTTTAGAAGACATTTTAAAATTAATTTCTACTGTTTGGTGATGTAAATTATGATAAAGTGCTTCTTTTTTTGGAGACAGAGTCTTACTCTGTTGTCCATGCTAGAGTGCCATGACATCAGCCTAGCTCACAGTATTCTCAAACTCCAGGGCACAAGCAATCCTCTTGCCTCAGCCTCCTGAGTAGCTGGGACTACAGGTACCTGCCACAAAACCCAGATAGCCTAGCTTTCCTATTTTTAGCTAGGGGAATCTTACTCTTGGGCAAGCTGGTCTGAAACGCCTGAATTCAAGCAATCCTCCCACTCCAATCTTCAGTGTTAAGATTACAGGCGTGAGCTATCGTGCATAGCCTTAAAGTACTCATTTTTATATTTAGTAATTAAAACAAAAAATTAAGATATGCTTTATTGGAAAAGTAGAGATAATATAGTGTAGTAGGTAAAACTAGACTCTGAAGGGAGACTACTTGGGTGTGTACTAGATGTGGGATTTGGGTAAGTATAATGAAAATAATAATTATTGTAGGGTTTATGGATATTAGTTTATGCACATGCAGTATTTAGAAAAGTGCCAGCCACTTAATAAGGCTATGTAAGTATCAGTGTAATAATGTTATTGTTCATTTAGTCACTTTTAGGCTATTTTATGTAGATCAGAATATTTTATTCCTATATTCCCCACATGATACTGAGTTTTCAAAATTATAAACTTATTGATGGAAGATACAGTACTATATGTTTTATAGTATTTCACGTCTTCAACGTTTGTCTCAATTTTTATCTAAATGCTAATTTTAAAAACAAGTAATTCTTAGAAAGAGTATGCTGGGTGTGAAAAAGTAGACTACAGTTACTTAATTCTCATTTACAATAATAACACAAATGCAAAATACAGGTGTATAACCTTAACAGGAAACATGGACATTTTAAGTAAGGAAAATTATAAAAGTTCTGGAAAAATCTATGACTACATAGATATATGCAGTACTTATATAGGAGTGAAACATTATAAAGATAAATTTCTTCCTTACATAATTTATAATTGTAATCCAATTCAAATCTAATTAGATTCTGGCAAGACTATCTTGAAATTTGATTTGTTTTTGTTTTGTAGTGGTGGGTTTAGGAAGGGGATTGGCAAATTAGTAACTTTCCTATGGAAAAGTAGTCAACAATAATCAAGAAAATGTTCAAAAATAAGATTTAAAGTGAAATAGAATTCTGAAAAAAATCTAAACAAAAAGAAGGCAGAAAAGAAGGAATAGAGTAAAAACCCACAACATTAAAAAATAGTAAACTGTTAGACTAAATAACGAACTTTTAAAATAATGACATTAATATGAATGGTCTAACCATTAAAAGGCTGAGACTATAAGAATGAATAAAAAAGCAGACACAATCATAAGCTATCTGTAAGAAATGTAGTTTAAATATAAAGACAAAGGTTGAGGCTCACTGCCTGTGGCTCAAGCAGCTAAGGCGCCAGCCAAGTACACCTGAGCTGGCGGGTCGAATCCAGCCCAGGCCAGCCAAACAACAATGACAACTTCAACCAAAAAAAAAAAGCTGGTCATTGTGGTGGGCACCTGTAGTCCCAGCTACTTGGGAGGCTGAGGCAAGAGAATCGCTTAAGCCCAGGAGTTGGAGGTTTCTGTAAGCTGTAATGCCACGGCACTCTACCCAGGGCAACGGCTTGAGGCTCTGTCTCAAAAAAAAAAAAGAAAAAAAAAAAAAAAAGACAAAGGTTGAAAATAAATAGATGGAAAGTGATATATCTTGAAAACCATAAGCATAAGAAGTTTATAGATCACATATTAATATTGTTTTTGGTGGTCTCAAAGATTATTACTAGCAATAAGAAGAAGATATAAAGGTTAGTTTTTAAGGAAGATGTAACAATAAAAAGTATGTACAAGCCTAAAAACAACTTCAATTACATGCAACAGAAATTGGCAGAATTAAAAGAAGAAATAGATAAAATTTCAAATATAGTTGGAAGTTTTTAACACCTCTCTCTAAGCAGTTGATAAAGTTAGACAACATGATTGATAAGGATACTCTGTAAGATCTGAATAATATCATCAATAATTTAATTAGGTCACATCCAACAACTGTAGCATATATATTGTTTTCAAGTGCTGATCATTCAGCAAGATACCATATTCTGGGCCATAAAATGAGTCTTAATGAATTTAAAAGAATTGAAATCAGTGTTGGGAGACCTAACTCAGCTACACATGAATTCTTTCCCCTCCTCCTCCTCTTCTCCTAAGACAAAGGATCTCGTTAGCCTTCCCCCACCCCAAAGTTCAAGCCAGAGGATCCTAACTTTCCCAGCAAGCTGTGGAATTTGGCCATCCCTCACAGCCCCATATAAAAGGGGTTTCTAGCTGTCCCCCACCCCGGGCGCACATGCCACCTTCACACTGCCCAGGTAGGTTATCTTCCCTTTTAATTAACCAGACCT
This sequence comes from Otolemur garnettii, assembly GCF_000181295.1. Classification (NCBI taxonomy): domain Eukaryota; kingdom Metazoa; phylum Chordata; class Mammalia; order Primates; family Galagidae; genus Otolemur; species Otolemur garnettii. The sequence goes on along the minus strand of NW_003852476.1, from coordinate 5,328,364 downwards.
GAACATCTCCACTACAGTCTCATCTCTGAGCACCACGGCTTACACCTTTTTTTTTTTTTTTGGAGACAGAATCTCACTGTGTCACTCTCAGTATAGTGTTCTGTGTGGCATCACAGCTCACAGCAACCTCAAACTCTTGGGCTTAAACAGTTCTCTTGCCTCAGCCTCCCAAGTTGGTGGGACTACAGGCACCCACCACAATACCTGGCTATTTTTTTGTTGCAGTTGTCATTGATATTTAGCTGGCCCAGGCTGGGTTCAAACCTGCCAGCCTGGGTGTATGTGGCCGGTGCCAGCTTACAGCTTTCAATCAGAGTATTATCTCTGACCACAGTGGAATTAAATTAGAACTCAGTAACAATGAGATACCTAGGAAAATCTTAAATACGTAGGCTATGCATGGATCAAAAAAAAGAATCATGGGAGAAATTAAGAAAGATTTTTGAACTGAATTATGGAAATTTAGCTTATCAGAAATGTGGGATGCTGCCAAAGCCAGAGAAAAATGACAGCTTTAAATAATAAATTAATAAGTTAAATAAATTAATAGAAAAGAAAGGTCTAAAATCAAAGCTTTCACCTTGAGAATCTAGGGAAAGAAGAACACAGCAAACTCAAAGTAAATATAATGAAGAAATAAGGACAAGAGAAATTAATGAATTGGTAAAACAATAGAGAAAATTAACAAACTCAAAGTTGTTTTTGCTTTTCTGCCTATAAAAATTGACAAAATTGATAAACTCCCTACATTAGGAATGAAAGAAAGGATACTGTAATAAATCATTATAAATATTATAAAATAGATTGATGAGAGGAGCTTCATTCTCTGCATATTAACACATCCTATAGGGAGGTGTCTTTGGCTCAAAGGAGTAGGGTGCTGGCCCCATATACCAGAGGTGGCGGGTTCAAACCCAGCCCCGGCCAAAAAAAAAAAGAAAACATCCTATAAACTTAGAATAATCAAAATGGTGGGATAGTGTTTTTAAGGATTGACAGACTGATCAATGATATGGGCTTGAAATCAGAGAATTTAGTATGAGAGGAAAACTCTCATGACAATCTGTGATTTTTACTCCTTTGCAGGTGAAGTAATACATTTCCCTTTCCTTCTTCTCAAAAACCACTTTCTTTTCTTTTTTTTTTTTTTTTGATGTGGTCTATTAGAACTTTTGGTAACAGATTTTTGGTGTTCCCTGGTAGGCTCATTGCCTTTCTGACGGAATGGTACCCTGCTGAAGAAGCAGGGAACAGCTTGGGACAGAATGGTGGGTCTTCACAGGAAGGAGAGACTTCTTTTCAGGGTGAAAGAGTATGGGATGGTCCCAGCTTGTGCTCTGAGGACTCTCCATGTCTGCATCCCTGTCTCTTAGAAGTAAATGCAATTCCTTGCAACCTAAACTTAGTTGAGGAGAAGGAAATGGATTTGGAAAGAAAAGGTCTAGACACCAGGCCTTTTTATTGGGTGAGTACCCCAGGATGCAACCCAAGGACCCCATTTCACCCATGAGGGATGCTTTCAGAACTTGCTGCTCTGTGGCAGGGCTTTTTGTTTGAATTTGTTTGGAGGTACAGTCTAGGGTGGAAGTCACAGGTCCAGTGAAACTAGTGAACTTTGCTTACATTTGGAACTCATTTCCAGTTCCCAGGAAAGGGGGAGCAAGGTCACTATTTAGGAAGGGTTTACCTTCCAGCCCTATAGATATTTGGAGCACACAGTCTGAGGTGCCTTTGGGGGTAGCATTTTTGTCCTCTTTGGATTGGCATTTGTTTGATAGGTCCTAGCATTTTGTGTTGAGAATGCTGTGTATTGTTTGTGTTGTTATTTGTGTGTTCTGTTGCAACATAGAAAAGTTTCATCACCTATGGTACATCTTACAAGGGTACATGTGAAATTTACTAGGTGGAGAATATAAATGTCTTAACACAATAACTAAGAAAATGCTGTGAAGGCTATGTTGACAGTTTGATGAAAGCATTTCATCATTTCACATACAGTATTATGTGAAATTTACATACATTTACAATTGTACATAGAACTAGCACATTGTACCCCATGATTGCATTAATGTACACAGTTATGATTTAATAAAAAACAAAAAGTTCCATCTTAAAGTCCATTAGGAAAAATTTTGTCTGAATGGTCCACTTATAGCTGAGAACCTTTGTCTAACTTAGGAGAATGGTATTATTGTAATCCAATATATGTGCTGGAGGGTACAGTGTAACTTGACCATGGACTATCTCATGGCTAGAATTTTAAAGTAAAACCTATTGAAATTTAAA